>NC_090320.1:191052787-191198278 GCF_040869045.1 Eurosta solidaginis | reverse complement strand
AAAATTTTAATTATAATCCTGAAGATGCTAAGAAAATCTTAGCGAAACGTTGAGCTGTAAGGTGGAAAAAGCTTTGTCTTATTCGCACCCCACACAAATAGATCAGACCAGCTTATTATATACAAAATTAGATAAATTAACTGATCGGATAAATTCGAAAATATTCACATCCGGAAAGCCTGCCGGTAAATTAGTATCCATAAGCCACTCTTTCTCTAACAACGAGAAAAAAAACAACAAAGCAGCAAAATGAAAAACTTTTATCAGCATATGAAGTATAAATATGGCGAAAACATTTGTATGTATCTGAAGCATTATAGTAAGCAGAAAACCAAATTAGCGAAACAAAGAGAACAACTAAAGTTTCTATTAGAATGTAAGAGATACGACTTAACTCCAAACCACTTAACATACTCAGTAAAAAATGTAACTATTAACACAACTTCCGAAAAAGTAACACAAACAATGGAAAAAACAAAACAAAATTTCCTACGTAAAATATTAAATATAGAAATAACACAAACAAACATCGATATAAAAGGTACCAATGACAGCCTACGCAATGCACAGCAACAAATACATCGAGAATTGACAAAAGAGGAATTCGATGCGGTTATCACCAAACAAAACTTAATACACGAAAAGGTTAGAAAAGGAAAAGAAACAGAACTTAAAGGAAAAATAAATGATCTTAAGCGCGAAAAATTACGAAAACTGGGAATCAACGTAAACACCGACTGGTTCGTTAACAGAACGAACATTGTGTTTCCCGAAGAGGTTAAATGGCTCCTCTCACTAGGCAGAAAATTTACACTGCCAACAACAAACCAAAATTTCTCACCCATACGCACGATAGCTGAAATGGAACAAATATATCAAACAATAGAGGATGAAAAGGATAAAGAAGTAGCAAGAAATAAATTAAGCAACAGAATTTTACTTTACAAGCGAAACATACGTCATAACTCAGCAGAAAAATTCATAATTGAAACATACAAGAAAACAAAAACATTCCTTAAACTTCACAAAGATGACATAATTATCACAGACAGAGACAAGGGGAATAAAACAATTGCTCTATACAAAACGGAATACAACGAAAAGATTGACCAGCTACTAGGAGACAAGAAAACTTACAAGGTAATTCGTAATGATCCAACGAACACTACAGAGAAAAAACAACAACATTGTATACGATCTTCATATGTACAAAAGAAAAGCAACAAATGACAAGCTCGACAGCCATAGCCCCCCGACTTTATGGATTACCCAAATCACATAAGCCTGAATGTCCGCTACGTCCTATTGTATCGTCCACTAATGTTCCGTGTTATTTTTTGTCCAAACATATTGGAAAAATTCTCCAAACTTTAATATCTGAGAAATACAACATTAACAATGCGTATGACCTAAAAGAAAGGTTATCTAATGTAAATATATGTGATGAAGATGTGTTGGTGTCGTTTGATGTTGTGTCTCTCTTCTCTAATATACCGACCACTTTAGCCTCGAAAATAATAATGAAAAAATGGGACAGAATTAAAGAAACAACAAATATACCAAAGAATAAATATCAAAGCATATTAGGCTTTTGCCTAAAGGACAACAACTATTTCGTTTGCAACAATAAAATTTATACTCAAACATTTGGAATGCCCATGGGTAGCCCCCTTTCCCCGACGATTGCAGATATAGTAATGGATGAAATACTTGACAATACTTTCTCAGAACTAAAACAACAAAATAACACAAACATAAAATTTTTAGTGAAATATGTGGACGACATATTCGCTATAATCAAAAGAAATGACGCGAAACTCATCTTAAAAACTCTTAATAAATATCATGAAAGACTAAAGTTCACCATGGAAATGGAGGAAAACGGCAATATCCCATTTCTCGATGTCCGAATACACAAGAACGACAACAATATAATATTAGACTGGTACACCAAACCTACATCATCTGGACGCCTAATAAACTTCCTATCCTCACAGCCTAAAAAATACAAAGTAAATACTGCGAAAAACTTCATACACAAAATACTGACAATAAGACATCCCAAATTTCATGACGCCAACATTAAATTAATTAAAAGAACGCTAAAGAAAAATAATTACCCAGATCACTTAACCAATAACTTAATTCAACAAAAAATAATAGAAATGCAAAATATAATAAATCCATCACCAACTACAGATATGACAAATGAACCCAAAAGATACTTTAGCGTCACATTCGTTCCCAGGCTCTCAGAAAATTTCACAAACATTATACAAAAACCAAACTTATGCTTAGCCTACAAATCGAATTGCACACTAGCGACATGCTTCACAAAAACAAAAAGCCCAATAGACCAGCAACAACAAAGTAATGTAGTGTACGAAGTAACTTGCAAAGGCAACAACAACGAGAATTGCAACAAGATTTATATCGGGACTACGAAGCGAAATTTAAGCACCAGACTAGCAGAGCACGAAGCTGATATAAGAAAACAAAAACACAGCACAGCACTATCACAGCATGCAATAACAAACAACCACTCAGCTGATTTTGCCAACACAAGAATACTAGATAAGGAACGAAGAGAAAAGACGAGATATAATTTAGAGAGCCTACGTATAATGCAGAAAAGGGAATATACGATTAACAAGAAAGAAGACACCGATGAAATAGCCGCGACTTATTTGTTATGTTTATAGTTTAGTTTAGTATGACAAGAGTACCACGAATGATGGTATCAACATTGTATGTTTATGTTTTTGTTATATTTAATGCAGCAATATCATTGTTTAGTTTTTTTAACGTAAATATTTAGTGCAACAAAAATCTACCATTTTCAGTGTAAGTTAGATATAAATGTTTAATGTGTGTTTTAAACTTTGTGCACCTATATGTAACACCTACTAATGTTGTTTTTGTGTTTTTTTATGGATTTCTAAATAAACTTACAGTTACGCTCCTGAAGATGCTAAGAAAATCTTAGCGAAACGTTGAGCTGTAAGGTGGAAAAAGCTTTGTCTTATTCGCACCTTACATAAATAGATCAGACCAGCTTATTATATACAAAATTAGATAAATTAACTGTTCGGATAAAATAAAGGTTTTTATTGCGCTTATCAACTTCTGAAATCCTCTTGCAATTTCATTTAGATCATGGAATGTAGGAGTATGAAAAGGAACTCAAGGTATGGATATTGTGGAGCGTGTTAAAACAGCGAGGACAGCAAAGTAGTCCGTTTTTCGAAACGCGAGCTTGCGAACTAAGATGGGAAAGCGATGGGAAGTTATGTGGTTGTATTTACAAATTCATCTCGCGTCCCCGAAAATAATTGTATTGAAACTGATTTCATCAGCTGTCCGTCAGACCTGGTTATTTACAAAAGTGCTCGGTTGTATCTAGGAACTGTTCCCATTCTAAATGAACCGAGTTCTTCAAGTCAGGCACAGTTGGAAAATAAAACAGAAACCAGAAAGGAGAAAATATGAAACATGGAAGTAAGGCTCGGATAATTCTGAAAGTTGGAAAATAATTAATGCGGAAAAGCATTAATCTTGGCTTAAACGGTTTTAGCAAACTACCCTTTAACATAATGTAAGCTATTCAAATGTTGTGTGTTTCGTTTTATTGAAATAAGTGCGGTCGATTTTTGAAATCTCATATTATTTCCTTTGTAGTCATAAATGTTGCTGTGACACAAAGTAAAGTGAAAACAAGTAAGGAATGCTAAGTTCGGGTGTAACCGAACATTACATACTCAGCTGCCGAATGACAGCTTGCAAAACTTTAAAATTACCTTCTTTTAAAAGTATTCGGTGTCACGCCCATTGTCCAAAATTGTACTAATTTTCTATTCTGCGTCATAAGGTTAACCCACCTACCAAGTTTCACCGCTTTATCCGTCTTTGGTAATGAATTATCGCACTTTTACGGTTTCTCGAAATTTTCGATATCGAAAAAGTGGACGATTTCATTCATTTTGAATAGCGATCTGAGACGAGTGCCCAGCAACTTACGTACCATATTTCATTAAGATACCTCAAAATTTACTCAAGTTATCGTGTTTACGGACAGACGGACGGACGGACATGGCTAAATGAATTTCTTTTTTCGCCCATATCATTTTGATATATAGAAGTCTATATCTATCTCGATTAGTTTATGCCGTTACGGGGTACCGTTATGCGAACAAAATTAATAAACAAATAGTCCCTTACAAGAGAATCATATTTAACTGTCAATTAGACTTTGTTATCTTAAAGTGTTCAGCAATTTTTTCTTTTCGATGTGCGACCATCATATACCGGGCTATACACCTAACAATTTCCAAACCTTAACTACTGAATGTTTTAAGTACTAAGTTATATTAACACCAAAACTACATACCATAGGGTCGAAAACAATTTAAGATACGGAAAAGGTCCGATAGTAATACGAGTACATATATATATATATATATATGTATATATGAAATAATCTTCCAATCATATCGAAACGATCCTGCAATTTAACAAACATGACTACAAACGAAAGTGAAAATAGCCAGGGTTTCTACCAAAAAAGTCTCAAGATAGCACAGAAACAATCCTGATCTCATATGGAAAACATTTCTAGCTTGTCCAAAAAAAATTATGGAAATTAAACAAGTCTCTAAAGTATTCAGAAATAGTCCCTGAAACATTTCGAATTCACTTGAAGTCATCAATAAGTGATTTCACCATAATTAAACATTTAGTAACAATACAATTTTTTACCACGGCCGTGGTGTGTAGGAAGCCTGCTCTTCCTGCCACACCGAAGGTGCAAGTAAAACTTTATGGTGATTGTTCTATTCAAAGCAATGGAAAATCTGCACACAAGCACACATTGAAAGGATAATCGGCAATTTAAATTTGGCAGCAAAAATATTCGTATAAAGAGAAATGTCACAGCTTTGTACCTATTTTGGACGTAAAACACAAAAATTTCACTCCATACAAATTAGTATGAACTCTATACAACAAGCATAGAATTATCTGAATGCTTACTTGTAACCAGGTATTTTGACGTGTACATAAGTACCTCTGTTTATGTTTGTTGGAATGAAACTTAACATATACATACATATATGACATCACCATCATCATCATTAGTTTACGCTTAATCGCATACGCGATATTGGCTGCAAGTTACGCCAGGTTTTAATACTTTACACTCGCTGACACCAGTTGGGCTGATCAAGGCTGATCAGATCGAGTCTTTCTCTATCTGAGTTTTTTCAACTCAGTGGAGGTCTACGATTTCTTCTGCTATCAAATTTGAGTGTCGATATTAGTACTTCCTGGACTTTCTTTGATCCAAACGCATAATATGACCAAGCCAGAGAAAGTTTTAGGATTTTATTTTGTACGATGATTCCGGGGAAGAAATAGGAAAAAACTTATAGAGCTTGATTTTCACCGTCGAATGAGGTATCTACTTCACATTTTGATTACTCAGTTCAAAACAGCATTATTTCACAACAAGAGTGTTTCTCCGATAAAATTCTGAGCTGAGTGTGTTTGCCACATTACAGATGATTTCCAAATATATTGTTACGAATATTAGCAACACTAAGGGGTACTACCATCTCTAGGCCGATGCTAAGCAGTGACGTGATTCCACATCAATAATTCAATCATTATGTCTACACATACGCGTGCACGCGGCGGAGAAGCAACACACAAGCACATGCAGATATCTTATCTAAAATGCTCCTAAAGGTATGCAATTGTGATTGTGGAAGTGTCGCTCACACATACAAGCGCATGAGGTATGAGAGAAGCTATAAAAATTATACATCTGTAGTTGTAGCTGAGAAATTTATAACTAACTAGTAAGTTCTGGAATTAGAAAATCCAAGAAATATGCAACGAGGAGGTCGTACAGTATAAAAGGGCGACAACAGTGGAGGATATCAATCAGTTTGGTTATTAAGCAAGCTATTCTTTGCCAAGTATAAGTGTTATTGTGAAGTACTTTAATAAAGGCCATTTTTCCATTATTCAATATTGGAGTTATTTATTCAACAGTTTAGCGATACGAACGTTGGCAGAAGATTGCAAATAAGGGGAATTGCAGTAAATTCGTTACAATTGGTGTCAGAAGAGGAATTGTTAAATAAATTCCGAAGAATTCGAATACAACTTGGACATGCCAGAGTTAAGTGAATTGAAGATCCAGCAACTGAAGAAGGAGTTGGAGAGCCGTAGATTGAATACAACCGGCATTAAACTAGAACTTCAGGAACGACTACGACAGGCGATGGAATTAGAAGGAAATGACGTGGAAGAGTATGACTTTCATCTTGATGGCGAGGAAACAACAAAAATGGAAGAGACAGTTACGCAGACAGTTACGAACACAGACTTGAACATTATTTTGCTTCAATATCTGCTCAAACATCGACAGTGGCTTCTCAAATGGAATCGCATAAGACAGATATAACATCTCAATTGGCATTTCAACTGGAAGAGCAAAAGACAGATATAACATCTCAACTGGCATCTCAACTGGAAGAACAAAAGACAAGTATAGCATCCCAACTGGAATCACAGGAGGCACGTATAACATCTATGATGGAAACACAGTTAGAAGAACAGAAGACATATATTGCTGAGCAGTTGAAAGCACAAGAATCTCGCATATCTTCCCAACTGTCAGAACAGGAAGCAAGGGTATCATCAAAACTGGAAGCACAGAATGCAAAAATCGCTCAATTTCAGGCAGAAGTCGATGATTTGAAAGGTCGTATAGAGCAGTTACAACTAAATCGCACAGCTGTTTCAGCAAGCAATCCGAAGGTAAAGACACCATCCTTTGACGGTTCTGCTCCTTTCCAGGTCTTCAAGCTACATTTTGGGAAGACCGCAGCAGTGAACAACTGGAATGCGGAAGATAAAGTTGCTGCACTGTTCATGGCATTGAAGGGGCCAGCAGCCGAAATCCTACAGACGATTCCCGAAGGAGAGCGGAACAACTATGAAGCATTGATGGCTGCTGTAGAACGACGCTATGGAAGCGAGCATAGAAAACAGATATTCCAAATTGAGTTGCAAAACCGCTACCACAAAGCAAATGAGACGTTGCAGCAGTTTGCTTCAGATATTGAAAGATTGGCTCATCTTGCAAATGTGGACGCACCCGTGGAATACACTGAAAGGGTAAAAATCCAGAGTTTCATAAATGGTATACGAGATGTGGAAACGAAGCGGGCTACATATGCGAATCCAAAACTAACATTTTCTGAAACGGTATCGCATGCACTGACTCAGGAACCATCCTCACTTTTGAGTAAGCCAGCGTACAAAGCTCATCGCGTGGAAGTGGAAAGGCCAGACTGAGTAGACGCAATTTCGGAAGGATTGAAGGGTACGCAGCAGAAGAATATTTCATATTGCGCATTATTGCTACACCAACCCTAACAATTCCAACAATGTGGGTGGGCGTAAACGGAGAGCAGAATGAGATGAGCAAATATCGAAGACCACTCAATCGTTAAACTAAATCGAGTCAGCCGCAAGGGGCGACAGCTGGCTCCCGCAATTGAATGCCCCATAATCTCTATCTCGCAGATTGGAAGAAGATCGAGCAATCTTACTGTTGGAGGACATGTGGATGGAAAGGAACGTTTACTGACTGTAGATACGGGCTCATCTCATTCCATCATTCGAGCGGATTTAGTCAACAAAAATATAAGACCATTGCTTAGAGCAAGATTACGTACAGCCACGGGAGAGGACACCCAGGTAATTGGGGAAGTAGAATGTGAAGTAGCAATTGGGAACGACACGGTACTACACAATTTTATAGTGGCAGATATTGTTGATGAAATCATAATTGGAGTGGACTTCTTAATCAACCAAGGCATCAAGATCGATATGCAAAGCAAGACGATGCGATATAAGAACATGGATGTGCCGCTTAATTTCGGCTACGATAAAGGCTACAGCAGTAAACGAGTGCTGGTGGAAGAGAGTCAGGAAATACCACCAAAATTCGAAGGAGTCATCTGGGCTAAGGTCGATGGAGATTGTGGGACAAACAAATTGTGGGTTGTCGAAGCAGCAAACAAATCAGCACTGAACGTACTTTTAGGAAAAACCCTGGCTATAACGTATTCCGGTAAGAGTACTCAAAAGTTCAAGTCACCATTTAACTTGACCTAAGGAGCTATTTTGTGAAGATGCCAAGAGGCTGAAGTAGTTATTAACTGTGAACAGCTCCAGGAACACGTTTCATCTAGTAATACTGATATTTCAAATGACATCACGGCATGGACGCAGGGGCTAGAGGAAGCCTACCAGAATAAGGCAAAACAACTGCTCCTAAAGTATGCGAACATATTTGACCAGGATGGTTCCAAACCAGGCCGCACCAATGTTGTGAACCATCAAATTGACACTGGTGACGCGAGGCCGATCCGTCAAGCTCCTCGTAGTGTTCCACTGGCGAAACAAGAAGTTGTGAATCAAATCGTACAAGAAACGAGCGACAGCGGCGTCATCGAACCATCAGCTAGTCCATGGAGCTCACCGGTAGTACTTGTAAAGAAGAAGGATGGAAAAATGAGGTTTTGCGTGGACTACCGGAAGTTGAATAACGTTACGAAAAAGGATAGCTACCCATTGCCCAGAATTGACGACACTCTGGACTCGCTATCTGGTACGAAATGGTTTTCCACGCTGGACTTGAAAAGCGGCTACTGATAAGTGGAGGTGAAGGAAGAAGATAAAGAGAAAACAGCCTTCAGTATCGGTGATGGTCTTTGGCAATTTACAGTGATGCCTTTTGGACTTTGTAATGCCCCAGCTACTTTTGAGAGACTAATGGACCAGGTACTGAAAGGTCTACATTGGAAAACATGCTTGGTATACCTGGACGACATCATCGTATTGGGCAAGAACTTTGAGGAACATCTTAAGAACTTGGAGGAAGTTTTCCAGAGAATAGCTGGCGCTGGTCTGAAGTTAAGTCCCAAAAAGTGTGCGCTGTTTAAAAAGGAAGTACATTATTTGGGTCACAAGGTAACGACAGACGGCATCTGCACTGCAAACGAAAAGATAGAGGCCTGTATAGGATTAGCCAAGACCACAGAAACTACATGAATTGAGAAGTTTCCTTGGGCTGTGCACATATTACCGCCGATTTGTACCAAATTTTCCAGCGTAGCCCATAGTCTCCATGAGCTTACAAGAAAAAATAAATCTTTTGAATGGAAGAAGAAGCAAAGCCGGAGTCATTGGTGCGGTATGTCGTATCGCTGTATCCGTATCCCTAACGTAATCAGCTGTTTATCGTTACGACGGTAAACCAAAACCCAATTGGTTGGCTACGATACGGTTACGACCTTAGCGGCACCAATAATCGATTGCATTGATTCTCATAAGGTTGGTCGAATCAGCTGTTATAAGGTTACCGATACGGTTACCGATAAAGCACCAATGTCTCCAGCTTAAGAAGTGGCTTTCCAAACATTGAAGGAGCGGTTGTGCACTGCCCCAATGTTAGCATATCCGATTCCAGGAGCAACATTTTTCTAGATACAGATGCGAGTGAATATGCTATAGGAGGCGTTTTATCACAACTGGTCGATGGACAGGAGAAGGTAGTTGCATATTACAGCCGTTCGATTGGTAAACCAGAGAGGAACTACTGTGTTACGTGGAGAGAGCTGTTGGCATTGGTAGAGTGCATTAAACATTTTCACAAATATCTCTACGGCCAGCGATTCCGTATCAGGACAGATCGCGCAGCGTTAAAATGGCTTCTGCGGTTCCTTAATCCGGAAGGACAATTGGCACGGTGGATCGAGCGACTACAAAGCTATGACTTTTCCATTGAGCATCGGGAAGGTAGTACCCATGGAAATGCCGCTGCAATGTCACGCAGACCATGTAGTTTGGAATGCAAGCACTGTTCAAGGGCCTAGGCTAAAGAAGACATTATAGATGTCCGGCTAATGACTATAGCGTGTACGGATGAATGGGACAAGGAACAGCTAAGAAAGTGTCGGCTAGAAGATACAGATCTGTCACATGTTATGCAAGGGCTTGAACGAAACGAAAGACCAAACAGAGAAGAGTTGTTAGGAGAGATTCCCATTGCGAAGTCATATTGGGAACAGTGGAACAGTTTAGAATTGATATCCGGTTGCCTTCATCGAGTATGGGAGAGTGAGGATGGTCAATTCAAGAAGAAACTGATAGTTGTTCCCAGAAAGAGGATTCCTGGCGTGCTCAGCGAGCTGCATAATGGTCCAATGGAGGTCTTGGAATCACAAAGACGCTCGAGAAAATTAAGCAGAGATTCTATTGGATTGGTTGCCGTCAGTCGTTTACTGAGTGGATTGTCAACTGCGAGGTATACAACAGAGCGAAAGGGCCCAAAACACGAAGCCATGGCCAGATGAAGCAATATAACTCAGGTGCGCCATTTGAAAGAATCGCCATGGATGTCGCAGGTCCATTTCCTACTAGCAACCGCGGAAACAAATACGTACTGGTGGTTATGGATTATTTCAGTAAATGGCCAGAGGTATACCCAATCCCAAACCAAGAAGCAGAAATAGTAGCAGAAGTGGTTACAAACCAATGGGTTGCAAGGTATGGTGTACCAATGGAGTTACATTCTGACCAAGACAGGAATTTTGAATCAGCTGTGTTCCAAGAAATGTGCAAGAAGTTGGGCATTCGGAAAACACGGACAACTGCATTGGTATGGTGGAACGTTTCAACAGAACATTGGAGGAGCATTTAAGGAAAGTAGTAGAAAAGTACCATAAAGACTGGGATACACACATATCATTATTCTTGATGGCCTACCGATCGGCAGTACATGAGACAACGGGCCAAACTCCCGCAAAGGTAATTTTTGGCAATGACCTTTGACTGCCAGCTTATTTGAAGTATGAGATAGATGACCATGCGGAGAGGAATGTCAAGAAATCCACTGGTGTCTTGGAAGAAGAGCTGAGATAGATACACGATCTGGTAAGGAAACGAGCAAAGATTATGAGTGACAAGATGAAAACGAGGTACGATAAAGCAATTAATTCGGAAGGGTTTCAGGAAGGAGATTTATTGCTGCTATACAACCCACAACGGAAAAAAGATTTGTCCCCGAAATTGCGGTGTAACTGGGAAGGCCCATACGAAGTTGTAAAACGGATCAACGATGTAGTGTACCGTATACAAACCATTGGCAAACCACGAACCAAAATGAAAGTGGTTCATTTGGAGAGGCTAGCAGCGTTTAGATCGAGAGATTTGTCCGATCGGGATGATCAGACTTAGGTGGAGGGCAGTGTTACGAATATTAGCAACACTAAAGGGTACGTTGACGTGAATTCACATCAATAATTCAATCATTATGTCTACACATACGCGTGCACGCGGCGGAGAAGCAACGCACAAGCACATGCAGATATCTTATCTGAAATACTCCTAAAGGTATGCAATTGTGATTGTGGAAGTGTCGCTCACACATACAAGCGCATGAAGTATGAGAGAAGCTATAAAAATTATACATCTGTAGTTGTAGCTGAGAAATTTATAACTAACAAGTAAGTTCTGGAATTAGAAAAGCCTAGAAATATGCAACGAGGAAGTCGGACAGTATAAAAGGGCGACAACAGTGGAGGCGAGAAATCAGTTTCATTTGAGCTATCAATCAGTTTGATTATTAAGCAAGCTATTCGTTGCCAAGCATAAGTGTTATTGTGAAGTACTTTAATAAAGGCCATTTTTCCATTATTCAATATTGAAGTTATTTATTCAACAGTTTAGCGATACGAACGTTGGCACAAGATTGCAAATAAGGGGAATTGCAGTAAATGCGTTACAATATGTATCTATGTATGTTGAAACCCCCAAATCGAATTCGAATCGAAAAGCGCGCTTTAGTTTTGCTCCATTTCCACTTTTCGAGTCTTTAAAATTGTAGTAAATTAGATGTTTTACGTTAATTTATTTTCATTACGAAAAACTTATCTGCACATTGGAGCGTACAATTGTTATCACAATTACCAACACATTTGAAAATCTTATACAAAATTGAATCAATAAATACATTCACGCATTGAAATCCACAAATGTGCAAGAGGGTCTTCTCGTTTTCTACCAACAAATTTCGCCTAACTCTGCCGATTCTATAATTAGGTAACAGTATATGGGGTATTCCATCCCATTTCGACCAATTTTGAACCCGACCCTTTAGAATTGGCTGAAAATCTCTCTTCTTTTTCTAGCTTACGAAAGACGTTTTTCAGAATTTTTTCAAAGTTTTTCATCCAACTCAAAAAAAGTTATGAATTTTAAAAAAACACCGTTTTTGTTTTCAAAATGCTATAACTTTTTCAAAAATTGACCGTTTGTGATCTTTTTTTTTTTAATTATTTTTAAATTTACTTTTCGGAAAAAATACAAAAAAAATCTTAGTTTTTTTTTTAATTTTTTAGTTTTTCGAGATTTTTCGAATTTCGCCATTTTTTTTTTTCTCTTAAAAAACTCCAATCAATTCTGCAATCATCCCCACTAATCCCGGAGTGGGCCGATTTTTTTTATATTTTTTTTTATTTAATTGAAAAAATGAAAATTATTTTTTATCTATTTTATTTATATAACAAAAAAATGTAAGAAAATGATTTTTAAGTATTCTTTTCTGATTCTAAGTATTGATTTCTGACTTTAAGTATCCTTTCATTAATCCTGGTTATTTTAATCGTATATTACCATAATATATAAAGGAAAGAATACTTAAAAATCATTTTCTTACATTTTTTTGTTATTTAAATAAAATTGATAAAAAAAATTTTATTTTTGAAAAAAATATATATTTTTGAAAATTTTTTTTTTCAATTAAATAAAAAAAATATAAAAAAAATCGGCCCACTCCGGGATTAGTGGGGATGATTGCAGAATTAATTGAAGTTTTTTATGAGAAAAAAAAAATGGCGAAATTCGAAAAATCTCAAAAAACTAAAAAATTAAAAAAAAAACTTTAAAATTTTTTTTGTATTTTTTCCGAAAAGTACATTTAAAAACAAATTAAAAAAAAAAGATCCCAAACGGTCAATTTTTGAAAAAGTTATAGCATTTTGAAAACAAAAACGGTGTTTTTTTTTAAATTCATAACTTTTTTTGAGTTGGATGAAAAAATTTGAAAAAATTCTGAAAAACGTCTTTTGTAAGCTAGAAAAAGACAAAAAAACTTTCAGCCAATTCTAAAGGGGTCGGGTTCAAAATTGGTCCAAATGGGATGGAATACCCCATATATGTACATGTACATAATATGTATGTATGTAGGTGTGTAGCTGTATAACTTAACTTTATGCTCGTATGTGTCTATTTGTCACAAGTTTGTTTGTAACAAAAAAATTCGATTAGTTTAGGTTGAATCCAGTATGAATCGCAAAGGAGTGACTTCTTTTGTTTGTGCATGTCCTATGAAGAGACCAATTGAACCAGTTTATTCCTGAACGGGTAGTTTCGGAGGGGCCCTCTTTATACCCCTACGAATACTGTCGGACATATCCTTTTCCTACTCTCCTTTATACAGTTACGGATACTGGTCGGTACGTCCACTTTTTATTCCTATGGGTAGTGTCGAATAGGTTCTGTTTAAATCGGTACGGATACTTTTCGATAGGTCCCCTTTCATACCCTTAGGGACATTGTCGGACAAGTCTAGAAAAAAAGAGATCAATCGCACACCACCTTCTTTAGGAACTAATGGCAGGACTTTTTGCATGGGTATATATTCATTTCCATTCATGTTTGTATGCAATTTTGCCATTGTGATTTGAATTTTCTGTACTGTATTACTGCTTATTGCATTGAATTTGTAGATGTGTGAAGCACTTCATTTCTATGTGATGTATGCAATGAAATGCTATCGTTGCAATTGCTTACGATATTATGTTAATTAATTAATTATAGGATTGAGAATTAAATTCAGACGAGAAGGTTAGAATAAGCACTAAGTGTAGATGTAAGTACTTCACGCTCATGGCTATAAGTTTTGAATATAAATTTTATAATTATATTTGAAAAGGAGGCAACAAAAAATATGCACCCCAGTGTTTATCCTTTTAAAATTAGTCGAATACATTCATAGATCTACGCACATACACTAACGTTGCCAAATATACCGTATTGGCCAGGATATCCCGTATTTTTCACCAATTTTAAAGTGTCCCGGCGGGAAATGCTATGTCCCGGCATTTTCACAATATCAAAATTAATAAATTATAATCTGCTACGAAACATGACCATATTTGCGGCTGCGATTGTATTCAGCTCATTAGCATATTGCATTCAACTCTGCAAAAAGAAAAAATCATCCCTATAGTTGTTATAAATAAATGAGTTTAAAAAGTTTAATTCTATCTAAGAATTTTTTCGCCGAATTAGCAACCCATTCAAATATATAGCTGTTTCTTATTTTTCAAATGTCCCGGGAAATTTTTAAAAATCCCGGGAATTTTGCTTAAATTTGAGGTTTCCCCCGGGAACCCGAAGTAAAAATCTGGCAACTCTAACATACACCCAGATTCGTATATTGTGCTTTTCACGACAATTGTTCTCATTTTAAAAACTTGATACCGCTAATATCCAGGAAAGTTTTTGGAAATGTTGTTACTGTAAGATGCAATAGCTGAGAAGATTATAGGCTCATGATGGATACTCTGACAGGCCCTTTCCTTTTGCTGTCACATGATTTTAAATTTGACCTAGGCAGTGATAGAATATATAGGAAGTGTGGGTTGGAGGAGGAAACGTTCGAACAATATTTGTACTCGCGCCCTGCGATCAAAAGGCTTAGTATGAATTTGTTAAAATTGGCATAGTCATCAGATAAAGAAGCAGCAAGTATCATAGAAAGATTATTGTATTTGCAAGAGGACGGAGTTATTTAGTAACATGTATCCTGGTTTTGGACAGCATCTTTCAGTTTAGTTGTTGAGCATACTTCTGGCAATACTATGGACTCAGTCAGTCTACGTCAGGTTCTTATGGACCAGCCAGTTCAAGCGAACCTAGCCGCACCCTTCTCGCGCTGTTGCTCAGAAATGGTTGAACTGACGAAGAAATACTTCAGACCAGAATTGTGGGGCGTTTTATTATGATTAATTTCGTTCTGAGCGCTAAACGCGGCGAAGACATAAAAAAAAATTATATATTGCGAAAAACAAAGTTTTGCGACCTTTGACTTCGAAACGAGACGCTTATTTGCTGCTTATTGTTGCTAAAAAAGAGCTTAAAGCTTAAGGAAAATTTTCTTTATTTTTTTTTTTTTTCTGTTTAAGTGGAAAAATCAAAAAAAAAAAATCAAAGATAAAAAAATCTTTTGGGACTGGAATTCCTGAGAAGGATAAAAACTCTGCGAAACGTGATAGTAGGGCGTAATTTTGCAAAATTTTTTTCTCTTTTTCAGGAACTTCAGAGATATTTAGCAACACGAATTTTTTATTAAAAAATTTTTTTTTTTAATTTTCGACTTTTGGAAATATGTTATATCATTCGTGTTGATGCAATTCGCAATGATCCGAGTTCGTCTTTAATGGCAGCATATATCCCGCATAGATCTTATAGACCAGTTAAGAGTTTCTGAAATCAAAAATCCAATTTCGCTCGGCAGTAGGGTTCAAGCAGATGACTCAGCCAAACAAATCGAATGGCAAACACCTGGCACGAAAACGATATTGGGTTGATCTTGGTTTAAAAAAAATACCATGCCCCGATTTCTGCCTACCATAACGCTAGCATTATCTATTCTTAAGCCCCTCAAATTTTTAACATCCATCCCAAACTCATTCAGAGTTTTTAAAATTTAATCTGCACTAAACAGTTATCTAGATTTTCTAAAATATTTTTTAAAGCTAAAGCAGCTAAACAGTTCCTTAAAAAAGCTAAAACTAAGCTTAAAGCTAAATCGTGATTTTTCAATCTAAACGGAGAAAAAAGCTAATATAGCAACACCTGGAATCACAAAGGCGTTCGAGAAAATTAAGCAGAGATTCTATTGGATTGGTTGCCGTCAGTCGGTCACTGAGTGGATTGTCAACTGCGAGGTATGCAACAGAGCGAAATGGCCCAAAACACGAAGTCATGGCCAGATGAAGCAATATAACTCAGGTGCGCCATTTGAAAGAATCGCCATGGATGTCGCAGGTCCATTTCCTACTAGCAACCGCGGAAACAAATACGTACTGGTGGTTATGGATTATTTCAGTAAATGGCCAGAGGTATACCCAATCCCAAACCAAGAAGCAGAAATAGTAGCAGAAGTGGTTACAAACCAATGGGTTGCAAGGTATGGTGTACCAATGGAGTTACATTCTGACCAAGACATGAATTTTGAATCAGCTGTGTTCAAAGAAATGTGCAAGAAGTTGGGCATTCGGAAAACACGGACAACTGCATTGGTATGGTGGAACGTTTCAATAGAACATTGGAGGAGCATTTAAGGAAAGTAGTAGAAAAGGACCATAAAGACTGGGATACACACATATCATTATTCTTGATGGCCTACCGATCGGCAGTACATGAGACAACGGGCCAAACTCCCGCAAAGGTAATTTTTGGCAATGACCTTAGCTGCCAGCTTATTTGAAGTATGAGATAGATGACCATGCGGAGAGGAATGTCAAGAAATCCACTGGTGTCTTGGAAGAAGAGCTGAGATAGATACACGATCTGGTAAGGAAACGAGCAAAGACTATGAGTGACAAGATGAAAGCGAGGTACGATAAAGCAATTAATTCGGAAGGGTTTCAGGAAGAAGATTTATTGCTGCTATACAACCCACAACGGAAAAAAGATTTGTCCCCGAAATTGCGGTGTAACTGGGAAGGCCCATACGAAGTTGTAAAACGGATCAACGATGTAGTGTACCGTATACAAACCATTGGCAAACCACGAACCAAAATGAAAGTGGTTCATTTGGAGAGGCTAGCAGCGTTTAGATCGAGAGATTTGTCCGATCGGGATGATCAGACTTAGGTGGAGGGCAGTGTTACGAATATTAGCAACACTAAAGGGTACGTTGACGTGAATTCACATCAATAATTCAATCATTATGTCTACACATACGCGTGCACGCGGCGGAGAAGCAACGCACAAGCACATGCAGATATCTTATCTGAAATACTCCTAAAGGTATGCAATTGTGATTGTGGAAGTGTCGCTTACACATACAAGCGCATGGAGTATGAGAGAAGCTATAAAAATTATACATCTGTAGTTGTAGCTGAGAAATTTATAACTAACTAGTAAGTTCTAGCATTAGAAAAGCCTAGAAATATGCAACGAGGAGGTCGGACAGTATAAAAGGGCGACAACAGTGGAGGCGAGGAATCAGTTTCATTTGAGCTATCAAACAGTTTGATTATTAAGCAAGCTATTCGTGTCCAAGTATAAGTGTTATTGTGAAGTACTTTAATAAAGGCCATTTTTCCATTATTCAATATTGAAGTTATTATTCAACAGTTTAGCGATACGAACCTTGGCAGGAGATTGCAAATAAGGGGAATTGCAGTAAATTCGTTACAATATGTATCTATGTATGTTGAAAACCCAAGTCGAATTCGAATCGAAAAGCGCGCTTTAGTTTTGCTCCATTTCCACTTTTCGAGTCTTTAAAATTGTAGTAAATTAGATATTTTACGTTAATTTATTTTCATTACGAAAAACTTATCTGCACATTGGAGCGTACAATTGTTATCACAATTACCAACACATTTGAAAATCTTATACAAAATTGAATCAATAAATACATTCACGCATTGAAATCCACAAATGTGCAAGAGGGTCTTCTCGTTTTCTACCAACGAATTTCGCCTAACTCCGCCGATTCTATAATTAGGTAACAGTATATGGGGTATTCCATCCCATTTCGACCAATTTTGAACCCGACCCCTTTAGAATTGGCTGAAAATCTCTCTTCTTTTTCTAGCTTACGAAAGACGTTTTTCAGAATTTTTTCAAATTTTTTCATCCAACTCAAAAAAAGTTATGAATTTTAAAAAAATACCGTTTTTGTTTTCAAAATGCTATAACTTTTTCAAAAATTGACCGTTTGGGATCTTTTTTTTTAAATTTTTTTTTTTAAATGTACTTTTCGGAAAAAATACAAAAAAAATCTTAAAGTTTTTTTTTTTAATTTTTCAGTTTTTCGAGATTTTTCGAATTTCGCCATTTTTTTTCTCTTAAAAAACTCCAATCAATTCTGCAATCATCCCCACTAATCCCGGAGTGGGCCGATTTTTTTTTATATTTTTTTTTTTTTTATTTAATTGAAAAAATGAATTTTTTTTTTATCTATTTTATTTATATAACAAAAAAATGTCAGAAAATGATTTTTAAGTATTCTTTTCTGATTCTAAGTATTGATTTCTGATTTTAAGTATTCTTTTCATTAATCCTGGTTATTTTAATCGTAGATTACCATAATATATAAAGAAAAGAATACTTAAAAATCATTTTCTTACATTTTTTTGTTATATAAATAAAATTGATAAAAAAAAAATTTTATTTTTGAAAAAAATATATATTTTTGAAAATTTTTTTTTTTCAATTAAATAAAAAAAATATAAAAAAAATCGGCCCACTCCGGGATTAGTGGGGGTGATTGCAGAATTGATTGAAGTTTTTTATGAGAAAAAAAAAAATGGCGAAATTCGAAAAATCTCAAAAAACTGAAAAATTAAAAAAAAACTTTAAAAATTTTTTTGTATTTTTTCCGAAAAGTACATTTAAAAACAAATTAAAAAAAAAAAAGATCCCAAACTGTCAATTTTTGAAAAAGTTATAGCATTTTGAAAACAAAAACGGTGTTTTTTTAAAAATTCATAACTTTTTTTGAGTTGGATGAAAAAATTTGAAAAAATTCTGAAAAACGTCTTTTGTAAGCTAGAAAAAGACAAAAAAACTTTCAGCCAATTCTAAAGGGGTCGGGTTCAAAATTGGTCCAAATGGGATGGAATACCCCATATATGTACATGTACATAATATGTATGTATGTAGGTGTGTAGCTGTATAACTTAACTTTATGCTCGTATGTGTCTATTTGTCACAAGTTTGTTTGTAACAAAAAAATTCGATTAGTTTAGGTTGAATCCAGTATGAATCGCAAAGGAGTGACTTCTTTTGTTTGTGCATGTCCTATGAAGAGACCAATTGAACCAGTTTATTCCTGAACGGGTAGTTTCGGAGGGGCCCTCTTTATACCGCTACGAATACTGTCGGACATATCCTTTTCCTACTCTCCTTTATACAGTTACGGATACTGGTCGGTACGTCCACTTTTTATTCCTACGGGTAGTGTCGAATAGGTTCTGTTTAAATCGGTACGGATACTTTTCGATAGGCCCCTTTTCATACCCTTAGGGACATTGTCGGACAAGTCTAGAAAAAAAGAGATCAATCGCACACCACCTTCTTTAGGAACTAATGGCAGGACTTTTTGCATGGGTATATATTCATTTCCATTCATGTTTGTATGCAATTTTGCCATTGTGATTTGAATTTTCTGTACTGTATTACTGCTTATTGCATTGAATTTGTAGATGTGTGAAGCACTTCATTTCTATGTGATGTATGCAATGAAATGCTATCGTTGCAATTGCTTACGATATTATGTTAATTAATTAATTATAGGATTGAGAATTAAATTCAGACGAGAAGGTTAGAATAAGCACTAAGTGTAGATGTAAGTACTTCACGCTCATGGCTATAAGTTTTGAATATAAATTTTATAATTATATTTGAAAAGGAGGCAACAAAAAATATGCACCCCAGTGTTTATCCTTTTAAAATTAGTCGAATACATTCATAGATCTACGCACATACACTAACGTTGCCAAATATACCGTATTGGCCAGGATATCCCGTATTTTTCACCAATTTTAAAGTGTCCCGGCGGAAAATGCTATGTCCCGGCATTTTCACAATATCAAAATTAATAAATTATAATCTGCTACGAAACACCACCATATTTGCGGCTGCGATTGTATTCAGCTCATTAGCATATTGCATTCAACTCTGCAAAAAGAAAAAATCATCCCTATAGTTGTTATAAATAAATGAGTTTAAAAAGTTTAATTCTATCTAAGAATTTTTTCGCCGAATTAGCAACCCATTCAAATATATAGCTGTTTCTTATTTTTCAAATGTCCCGGGAAATTTTTAAAAATCCCGGGAATTTTGCTTAAATTTGAGGTTTCCCCCGGGAACCCGAAGTAAAAATCTGGCAACTCTAACATACACCCAGATTCGTATATTGTGCTTTTCACGACAATTGTTCTCATTTTAAAAACTTGATACCGCTAATATCCAGGAAAGTTTTTGGAAATGTTGTTACTGTAAGATGCAATAGCTGAGAAGATTATAGGCTCATGATGGATACTCTGACAGGCCCTTTCCTTTTGCTGTCACATGATTTTAAATTTGACCTAGGCAGTGATAGAATATATAGGAAGTGTGGGTTGGAGGAGGAAACGTTCGAACAATATTTGTACTCGCGCCCTGCGATCAAAAGGCTTAGTATGAATTTGTTAAAATTGGCATAGTCATCAGATAAAGAAGCAGCAAGTATCATAGAAAGATTATTGTATTTGCAAGAGGACGGAGTTATTTAGTAACATGTATCCTGGTTTTGGACAGCATCTTTCAGTTTAGTTGTTGAGCATACTTCTGGCAATACTATGGACTCAGTCAGTCTACGTCAGGTTCTTATGGACCAGCCAGTTCAAGCGAACCTAGCCGCACCCTTCTCGCGCTGTTGCTCAGAAATGGTTGAACTGACGAAGAAATACTTCAGACCAGAATTGTGGGGCGTTTTATTATGATTAATTTCGTTCTGAGCGCTAAACGCGGCGAAGACATAAAAAAAAATTATATATTGCGAAAAACAAAGTTTTGCGACCTTTGACTTCGAAACGAGACGCTTATTTGCTGCTTATTGTTGCTAAAAAAGAGCTTAAAGCTTAAGGAAAATTTTCTTTATTTTTTTTTTTTCTGTTTAAGTGGAAAAATCAAAAAAAAAACATTCAAAGATAAAAAAATCTTTTGGGACTGGAATTCCTGAGAAGGATAAAAACTCTGCGAAACGTGATAGTAGGGCGTAATTTTGCAAAATTTTTTTCTCTTTTTCAGGAACTTCAGAGATATTTAGCAACACGAATTTTTTATTAAAAAATTTTTTTTTAATTTTCGACTTTTGGAAATATGTTATATCATTCGTGTTGATGCAATTCGCAATGATCCGAGTTCGTCTTTAATGGCAGCATATATCCCGCATAGATCTTATAGACCAGTTAAGAGTTTCTGAAATCAAAAATCCAATTTCGCTCGGCAGTAGGGTTCAAGCAGATGACTCAGCCAAACAAATCGAATGGCAAACACCTGGCACGAAAACGATATTGGGTTGATCTTGGTTTAAAAAAAATACCATGCCCCGATGTCTGCCTACCATAACGCTAGCATTATCTATTCTTAAGCCCCTCAAATTTTTAACATCCATCCCAAACTCATTCAGAGTTTTTAAAATTTAATCTGCACTAAACAGTTATCTAGATTTTCTAAAATATTTTTTAAAGCTAAAGCAGCTAAACAGTTCCTTAAAAAAGCTAAAACTGAGCTTAAAGCTAAATCGTGATTTTTCAATCTAAACGGAGAAAAAAGCTAATATAGCAACACCTGGAATCACAAAGGCGTTCGAGAAAATTAAGCAGAGATTCTATTGGATTGGTTGCCGTCAGTCGGTCACTGAGTGGATTGTCAACTGCGAGGTATGCAACAGAGCGAAATGGCCCAAAACACGAAGTCATGGCCAGATGAAGCAATATAACTCAGGTGCGCCATTTGAAAGAATCGTCATGGATGTCGCAGGTCCATTTCCTACTAGCAACCGCGGAAACAAATACGTACTGGTGGTTATGGATTATTTCAGTAAATGGCCAGAGGTATACCCAATCCCAAACCAAGAAGCAGAAATAGTAGCAGAAGTGGTTACAAACCAATGGGTTGCAAGGTATGGTGTACCAATGGAGTTACATTCTGACCAAGACATGAATTTTGAATCAGCTGTGTTCAAAGAAATGTGCAAGAAGTTGGGCATTCGGAAAACACGGACAACTGCATTGGTATGGTGGAACGTTTCAATAGAACATTGGAGGAGCATTTAAGGAAAGTAGTAGAAAAGGACCATAAAGACTGGGATACACACATATCATTATTCTTGATGGCCTACCGATCGGCAGTACATGAGACAACGGGCCAAACTCCCGCAAAGGTAATTTTTGGCAATGACCTTCGACTGCCAGCTTATTTGAAGTATGGGATAGATGCCGATGCGGAAGGGAATGTCAAGAAATCCACTGGTGTCTTGGAAGAAGAGCTGAGGTAAATACACGATCTGGTAAGGAAACGAGCAAAGATTATGAGTGACAAGATGAAAGCGAGGTACGATAAAGCAATTAATTCGGAAGGGTTTCAGGAAGGAGATTTATTGCTGCTATACAACCCACAACGGAAAAAAGATTTGTCCCCGAAATTGCGGTGTAACTGGGAAGGCCCATACGAAGTTGTAAAACGGATCAACGATGTAGTGTACCGTATACAAACCATTGGCAAACCACGAACCAAAATGAAAGTGGTTCATTTGGAGAGGCTAGTAGCGTTTAGATCGAGAGATTTGTCCGATCGGGACGATCAGACTTAGGTGGAGGGCAGTGTTACGAATATTAGCAACTTTAAAGGGTACTGCCATCTCTAGGCCGATGCTAAGCAGTGACGTGAATTCACATCAATAATTCAATCATTATGTCTACACATACGCGTGCACGCGGCGGAGAAGCAACGCACAAGCACATGCAGATATCTTATCTGAAATACTCCTAAAGGTATGCAATTGTGATTGTTGAAGTGTCGCTCACACATACAAGCGCATGGAGTATGAGAGAAGCTATAAAAATTATACATCTGTAGTTGTAGCTGAGAAATTTATAACTAACTAGTAATTTCTGGAATTAGAAAAGCCTAGAAATATGCAACGAGGAAGTCGGACAGTATAAAAGGGCGACAACAGTGGAGGCGAGAAATCAGTTTCATTTGAGCTATCAATCAGTTTGATTATTAAGCAAGCTATTCGTTGCCAAGCATAAGTGTTATTGTGAAGTACTTTAATAAAGGCCATTTTTCCATTATTCAATATTGAAGTTATTTATTCAACAGTTTAGCGATACGAACGTTGGCACAAGATTGCAAATAAGGGGAATTGCAGTAAATGCGTTACAATATGTATCTATGTATGTTGAAACCCCCAAATCGAATTCGAATCGAAAAGCGCGCTTTAGTTTTGCTCCATTTCCACTTTTCGAGTCTTTAAAATTGTAGTAAATTAGATGTTTTACGTTAATTTATTTTCATTACGAAAAACTTATCTGCACATTGGAGCGTACAATTGTTATCACAATTACCAACACATTTGAAAATCTTATACAAAATTGAATCAATAAATACATTCACGCATTGAAATCCACAAATGTGCAAGAGGGTCTTCTCGTTTTCTACCAACAAATTTCGCCTAACTCTGCCGATTCTATAATTAGGTAACAGTATATGGGGTATTCCATCCCATTTCGACCAATTTTGAACCCGACCCTTTAGAATTGGCTGAAAATCTCTCTTATTTTTCTAGCTTACGAAAGACGTTTTTCAGAATTTTTTCAAAGTTTTTCATCCAACTCAAAAAAAGTTATGAATTTTAAAAAAACACCGTTTTTGTTTTCAAAATGCTATAACTTTTTCAAAAATTGACCGTTTGTGATCTTTTTTTTTTTTAATTATTTTTAAATTTACTTTTCGGAAAAAATACAAAAAAAATCTTAGTTTTTTTTTTTAGTTTTTCAGTTTTTCGAGATTTTTCGAATTTCGCCATTTTTTTTTCTCATAAAAAACTCCAATCAATTCTGCAATCATCCCCACTAATCCCGGAGTGGGCCGATTTTTTTTATATTTTTTTTTTATTTAATTGAAAAAAAAATTTTCAAAAATATATATTTTTTTCAAAAATGTCGAATAGGTTCTGTTTAAATCGGTACGGATACTTTTCGATAGGTCCCCTTTCATACCCTTAGGGACATTGTCGGACAAGTCTAGAAAAAAAGAGATCAATCGCACACCACCTTCTTTAGGAACTAATGGCAGGACTTTTTGCATGGGTATATATTCATTTCCATTCATGTTTGTATGCAATTTTGCCATTGTGATTTGAATTTTCTGTACTGTATTACTGCTTATTGCATTGAATTTGTAGATGTGTGAAGCACTTCATTTCTATGTGATGTATGCAATGAAATGCTATCGTTGCAATTGCTTACGATATTATGTTAATTAATTAATTATAGGATTGAGAATTAAATTCAGACGAGAAGGTTAGAATAAGCACTAAGTGTAGATGTAAGTACTTCACGCTCATGGCTATAAGTTTTGAATATAAATTTTATAATTATATTTGAAAAGGAGGCAACAAAAAATATGCACCCCAGTGTTTATCCTTTTAAAATTAGTCGAATACATTCATAGAGCTACGCACATACACTAACGTTGCCAAATATACCGTATTGGCCAGGATATCCCGTATTTTTCACCAATTTTAAAGTGTCCCGGCGGGAAATGCTATGTCCCGGCATTTTCACAATATCAAAATTAATAAATTATAATCTGCTACGAAACACGACCATATTTGCGGCTGCGATTGTATTCAGCTCATTAGCATATTGCATTCAACTCTGCAAAAAGAAAAAATCATCCCTATAGTTGTTATAAATAAATGAGTTTAAAAAGTTTAATTCTATCTAAGAATTTTTTCGCCGAATTAGCAACCCATTCAAATATATAGCTGTTTCTTATTTTTCAAATGTCCCGGGACATTTTTAAAAATCCCGGGAATTTTGCTTAAATTTGAGGTTTCCCCCGGGAACCCGAAGTAAAAATCTGGCAACTCTAACATACACCCAGATTCGTATGTTGTGCTTTTCACGACAATTGTTCTCATTTTAAAAACTTGATACCGCTAATATCCAGGAAAGTTTTTGGAAATGTTGTTACTGTACGATGCAATAGCTGAGAAGATTATAGGCTCATGATGGATACTCTGACAGGCCCTTTCCTTTTGCTGTCACATGATTTTAAATTTGACCTAGGCAGTGATAGAATATATAGGAAGTGTGGGTTGGAGGAGGAAACGTTCGAACAATATTTGTACTCGCGCCCTGCGATCAAAAGGCTAAGTATGAATTTGTTAAAATTAGCATAGTCATCAGATAAAGAAGCAGCAAATATCATAGAAAGATTATTGTATTTGCAAGAGGACGGAGTTATTTAGTAACATGTATCCTGGTTTTGGACAGCATCTTTCAGTTTAGTTGTTGAGCGTACTTCTGACAATACTATGGACTCAGTCAGTCTACGTCAGGTTCTTATGGATCAGCCAGTTCAAGCGAACCTAGCCGCACCCTTCTCGCGCTGTTGCTCAGAAATGGTTGAACTGACGAAGAAATACTTCAGACCAGAATTGTGGGGCGTTTTATCATGATTAATTTCGTTCTGAGCGCTAAACGCGGCGAAGACATAAAAAAAATTATATATTGCGAAAAACAAAGTTTTGCGACCTTTGACTTCGAAACGAGACGCTTATTTGCTGCTTATTGTTGCTAAAAAAGAGCTTAAAGCTTAAGGAAAATTTTCTTTATTTTTTTTCATACACTTTTTTCTGTTTAAGTGGAAAAATCAAAAAAAAAAATTCAAAGATAAAAAAATCTTTTGGGACTGGAATTCCTGAGAAGGATAAAAACTCTGCGAAATGTGATAGTAGGGCGTAATTTTGCAAAATTTTTTTCTCTTTTTCAGGAACTTCAGAGATATTTAGCAACACGAATTTTTTATTAAAAAATTTTTTTTTAATTTTCGACTTTTGGAAATATGTTATATCATTCGTGTTGATGCAATTCGCGATCCGAGTTCGTCTTTAATGGCAGAATATATCCCGCATAGATCTTATAGACCAGTTAAAAGTTTCTGAAATCAAAAATCCAATTTCGCTCGGCAGTAGGGTTCAAGCAGATGACTCAGCCAAACAAATCGAATGGCAAACACCTGGCACGAAAACGATATTGGGTTGATCTTGGTTTAATAAAAATACCATGCCCCGATTTCTGCCTACCATAACGCTAGCATTTTATCTATTCTTAAGCCCCTCAAATTTTTAACATCCATCCCAAACTCATTTAGAGTTTTTAAAATTTAATCTGCACTAAACAGTTATCTAGATTTTCTAAAATATTTTTTAAAGCTAAAGCAGCTAAACAGTTCCTTAAAAAAGCTAAAACTAAGCTTAAAGCTAAATCGTGATTTTTCAATCTAAACGGAGAAAAAAGCTAAAATAGCAACACTGAATACGACTACAAAAACGGTGTATGGATTCGGAGGAAAAACTATTGAAAAAACTGCTGCTAATCCACCTGTTTCCCAAGGAAACATATGGGGGAATACTTTCTTTTGGAATAAGTAAAACAAGTCTCTGAAGGATAAACCAAAAGCTATCAAAATTTAAAAAAAAATAAAATTTTTTTAAATTAAGTTTTGAGGATGTAATACATAGCGAAATAGTAGAAAATAAAAAAAGTTATTTCGCCACCATTTTCTATCACTATTGGCATATTTCCGCTGTTTCCACCATTCTATCTACTGTTATTAGTCGTGATGGTAGTCGAGAGCTTCATAAAGTAAAATATGAATAAATAAAATGTCATAAAGTAAACGCTGGGATATAAAGCAATAACGATTAAAGCAACAACTAAACGCAACTACCCAAGAAGTTGGTGAAAAGGACTTAGATAATCGACAACCGAAAAATAAAAACATTGCACTTAGACCAAAAAATAACAACTTGTAGTACACAACGACCACTTGGAAAGTGAAGAACAAGCATACCATAAAAACAAAACTGCAACGTTGCTTATGACCGAGAAAACCATTTTTAGGTTAAATGCAAATTTTCGCAGTCCAAAAAGGTTAAGAAAAATCTTCTATGCTAATAATGATTTTAGCGAATTCATGCAAGAACAATAAAAGCATAAAGTCTAAGGCTAAATTCACAAGGATAAAGACGTGTTCTACATTGCAATACAACAGCGGAGTAAATCCTTTTAAGCTTTTTAAGCTTAAAGTTGAAAGTCAATATCTACTGTGAAATAAAATAACAACTGTGACAACGCGCTACACTCAGTTATGTTGTAGTGCATTAATGATGCAACTGTAAAAAGTTATCATCGCTCCTTTTACCATAAAAATAACATTAATTTTCAATGGCTGGAGATGCACATACGTATATTTGTTGGTTTTTGTAAGTTTAGTATATTTGTGCTGGCTGTAGAAGGATTTATGATAGTAAAAAACGGAAATTCGATTTGTCTTGCACACTGTGCAAGGTATGCATAGATTGCACAGATTGTAAAGTCACAACAACAAAATACATGCAAAATATTAAATGCAGTCCGTGCAATTTAAAGTATGATCAAACATGGCAATGAAAATCAACCCCGCTTCAACGGTATTTCTCCCAATCCTCTCATTTCACGAAAAGATTGAGTCATTGTTTTCCTGTTTTTTTCGTAGTATTTTTTTATTTTATGTGCCAATTTTTTAACGTTTCATACTGATGCATGCTATAACTTCGAAATGGCGTGCTCTCGTAATCTTGGATATTTTCTTGTAGGCTATATGTAAACAATCCATGCATACCATGCACCAAAAAGGCGAATCCCAGACAAAGCGAATCCCCCTAATGTCTTTTTTGGATAAAACAAGTAAAAAAACTTGCCTTGAAGTGACGTCAGTTATTGTGTATGCAAATATTTTCGATTATTGAGATCACGGCTCTCGGCGCTTATCGCAGGATTAAACTACTTTTAAACTTTCAAAATTTTTTCTTGTAAAATTGCATACATGTTCCTTGGAAGGCAGATTTGAAGCTAAGGTCTCTGCTATTTAAATACAATATATGATATAAAAAACAAGGATAAACATATTCAGTCTGCCTCTATCCAAACCGAAATTTTTATTGTAAATATATTCCAATTGATAGCTCATAGGCACGAGGTGGGATGCATATAATGGAAAGGGCCTTTCGAGCTACAGCATACGTAAGGCGAATTTAAGGATCACCTTCTGTATACGTAATTTTATTTCATCTTTTTTTTCAAATAAACTAACTATTAGGACCGAACAAAGGTAATTGCAACGATTTCGCAATATAAAGGTCGGAAAACTTATTACAGTTATGATGAAACAAATTGAGTACTACGTAAGTCTTTGCAGTTATGAGGCCAACATCATTGTGGTAAGACAGTTTTCGTTCAGAAATAATGTCTAAGTCTTTTACTTCAACTACATTATGAAGAAAAGTTTGGGAATATACAACTAAGATTCATAACATTAGCAAACATCAGCTTGAAGTATTTATTTTTGTTTAAAGAGAATGGGGACGTTCGCGCCGAAGTCTAACTTTATCAGGCCACAGCTCAGATTTGTATCAAAATTGAATATGTAAAATATATTCAATACACATGAAAAATATATCGTTAGCTTAATATGAAAATATGTTGTCATTTTTTTTGAAAAATTGTATTTTAATGCATTTTAAAACTGAATTCAAAATACAACGATCACAAAAAAAAATATTTTAATATTTAATTTTTACGTGCTGTGGGCAATGGTGTGTAAATATGCTAATTCGTCCGCTGTTCAAAAAAAATGTGCTAAGGCAACCAGTCAATAATATCAGTTTGAATTAGTAGTCATTTCTTTGTGCGCGCATTTTATTTACTATTTAATTCATTCAGTCTAAAAGTAAATGGTTTGTTGTTGTTGCTGTATTAACGATAGACACTCCCCGAAGGCTTTGGGCCGAGGTTGATTGTCTTTTGCCGGATATAGATCCGGTACGTTCCGGTGACAAAGTACTATTAAGATACTAGCCCGACCATCTCGGGAAAGATTTATATGACCACATTGAATCTTCCAGGCCATCCCGCCCGCCCCACCCCCTAGCTCCATTAGGAACTTGGGGTCGCCAGAGCTTCGGCTGTCAATGAATCATGTTTCGCAACGGGTAGGTGAGGTTGACAATTGGGTTGGAGAAGCTATATATTGGATTCACCCAATTGAGACATGCATTTGGTGTTTGATAAATGCTTTGCGCTGACTTTTATCTACTTCAATTTTTACATGTCGATAACTACGTGCTTTCTTACAGACTAGTTAAAAATAGAAAACGATTCACATTTAAACTTATATAAGCTGTTATTAAAATTAATAACACTACTGAATCTATTTGCTTTATGGATGTATAGTCCTAGTTATAGGTTGATTCATAGCATAATTCCTTTTTGAGTTATTTCGATAAATAACACAGACCGACATTCAACCATTATTCAGACCCAGAAACCAGATTATGTATTTCCGAAGGTTTATGATGCGCTCAATCCATATCTGGCTTTGCTCTATCAGCTCTGGTTTTTTAGATATCCTAACCTAAAAGTGCAAAAAGCCCGGTTTTTGCCCATATTTGGGGTTATGTAGCCTTGCAGATGTTTTCTTTCACCAAAATTAAAGGACGCCATCTTTAAGTACAAGTCCTCTTCTTCCAAATGGCTTTGAGTTTGCTTAAATATCGTTTGCTTCCGCCGAAATATCGCATTTTGAAATTTTCATGACTCTAAATTTCCCTACACCTGAAAATCGATTGAGATAACATAGACATGATATAGTCGATTACTAATTTTCTTGAATTGAGTCTTATTTTTCTTAAAAATTTGTCTCACACCATAAGTTTGCTAACTCGCCACACCCTACACTATCTAACCCTCGGGTACCAAGTCACACACAGCCCTAACCCCTAGAAACAATCCCTATCATACCGCAAGCAGGCTAAAATAAGTCTTATTTATCTAGATATCTCACACCACAAGTGGGCTAACCAACTTAACTGGTAAGCCATCAACTTCCGTATCCCCCAACCCTTAGAAACCACTCCTACTACACCACAACATTTCAAAATACGATATTTCAGCGAAAACAAATTATATTTGAGCAAACTCAACGCCATTTGAAAGAATAAGACTTGTGTTCAAAGATGTCGTCCTTTAATTTTGGTGAAAGAAAACATCTGCAAGGCTGCATAACCTCAAATATGGGCAAAAACGGTGTTTTTGCACTTTTAGGTTAGGATATCTCGAAATCCAGAGCTGATAGAGCAATTCTGTGGCCAGATTTCGATTCATCGCATCAAAATCCTTCGAAGATATATAGTCCGATTCCTGAGTCTGAGATGCTGTCGGCCTGTGTAATCTATTATGCCGAAGATCACGCAGTGGAATATATGGAATGAACAAATTAGATAAATCAGAACATTTCGTGCTAAAGTTTATTACATTATAGGAAAGCATGCGTGAAATTAAAGTTATTCTGTCATGCAAAGCCTGAAGGCCAAGCAACTTGCGCCTGCTGGTATGTGATGGGAGGCCGTCTGGCCAGTGAAGCATACGTAAAGCAATATTTGTAAAAAATTGTTGAACTACCTCAATTTTATATGAGTTAGATTCATAGAAAGGATTCCATATTATTGAACAATATTCAAGACCACTTCTGACCAAGGATATATAAAGTTCCTTCAACGTAATAGGGTCCTTAAGGTCACTAGTGTTACGTCTACTGAACCCAGCCATTGCAACAAATTTTGAAACAATGAAGTCAATGTGACTAGCAAAAGAGAGTTTGGAGTCAAAATATACACCCAAGTATTTACTCTCTTGACAACGATTAGGAGATTTAGCATTTAGTTTGTAGACAAATGTGGCAGTTTTTTTGGAGTAAGACACAACACAGCATTTGTTTGAATTTAAAAAATAAAGTATTGTCTGCGCACCATCCGCCAAAAGAGTCCAGATCAGAACCGTTAGAAATAGTTTGACAAATAAATAGTATTTTTTGTCAAATATATAGTTTTGGAGTTATATTTCAATCATTAAATGGGAGGAGTGATGGGAGAACATATTGAGTAAAAAGTGCTAAGTCAGGAGAAAAAATTTGTTTTGAGTGCGGAAATTGTGCCAAGTCATAAAATAGCTGCTGGGTTGGCATAAATGATTTTTATTTATCTTTTTCAAAGCTTTTACACTCAAAAGCATTGCAATTAAGGTATCCTCATTCCCAGTTTTGAAAAAAGAAGGGTATTTCAAAAATTATTCAGTTTTTTTCGTCTCCTGTAAAATTCGTAAAAGTTGACTCAGCACAATTTCACATTAAGCTAACGATATACCACAAATAGGCACACTTTATGTCCGTAACAAAAATTTTGTATTGACAACTACGTGTGAAACATACAAGTGTCCGTCTAATATTAGGATCATTTGTGAGACTATTTCTTGAAAACGAAAAGACTATTATTGACGAGTTTGTGCCTATTTTCAAAAGTACGTATACAGAATCAACCACGACATATGTACATAATGTATGTCCTGCTTGCAACGTGTCCCCAAATGACACCAACCATCTTTTCAATTGGAATGTGGAACGAACGCCTCTAGCACCGCTCTGAAGCTGCAAATTTCTTTGAACTCCCGTTAGAGGATATTGATGACAATTTGTAAGTAGTCGCACCTATTGGATGGGGACAGACACTGCTACAACAACAACAACGCCGTCCAGTTTCAGCTACGGTTCCTATGAGTCGGTTTCAATCTTTCCTTTATGATTTTAACCACTCAACAAATACAAATTGAAAGACTAGGGATGAAAATTATTAAGTTAACGTAAGTACCTGCCATCATCGGACCAACCTCACGATGCACCAATGCAAACGGGTCAAAGCAGCGTTTGTATAGCACCCAGGACCCGCTTACTTCTTCCACTCTGTGGGTCAGGACACCCGGTTACAATACAATTCTGCCGCAGTTCCTCAACGACAGCTACCACAATGCTCCCGAAGGGTCTATAACAAATGAGCAGAAACTGAGCTAGCTCCGTCGGCATGTATATCTGCTCCCCATGGTACCAACTTTGAAGTCTTAAATGCCATTACCATATACGTTGAATAGTAAAAATACATATAATTAAAAATTGTTAAATAACGATCTCAATTCAATACCTTCCGTTTTCAAGAATTTTTTATTAACGTTATCTAATTGTTATATCCGCTATATCAGCACCAATAATGCCGCTGTGGCGTTGACTATTTTTGTCCTTTAAAAATGCCGTCATCGATGTTACGTAAACAGTTAACAATAAATAGCAATCCTTGTTGCCCATAAATAACTCAAATGAGTGAGTGGCGAATCATTCGCAGTCACAATAAATTAAGATTCCAGCAACATTCACATTTAGAACTACAACAAAGGAGAAGCAGCAGCAATACTTACAGTAAAAATATCAACAGGATATAAAAAAGCAACAACAATCATCATACTGTAAAATCGTATAGTCATTGCATCACATCCGCTGTCAGCACTGATTGCTACGCTCATACAAAGAACTCCGTAGTTACATACGAACATACATACTTAGCTACAACATTATTATTACAACTGCTACTGTTGCTACTTATTATTTCAGTTGTTTATTGTTGCAGCCGCACCCGGCTGCTCATTTTGCTCTTCAAAATCACTGATTTTCGCTTGGCTCTGGATATTGGCTACATGCAATCTTTGTGTCTTCTTCAGCGTGAAATTATGATAAATTCGTTTGTAGTTTGCATATATAACAGTCACGTTCTTCTTCATTTGCCTCCCGGCTTATGCGGCAGTTACTCACGAACGTACGTACCAAAAACGTGTCAGCTGACACGACCTATCTTATGAGTGTACAATGTAAACGAAAACTCACCGACGTGCAACGCCCGTACGTACGTAGCCCGGAACGTAGAAATCAAAACAATTTGGATTTTTTCCGTACGAACGTGTCAGCTGATCGCTCTCTCACTAGACAGAGTTGCCTAGTAAACTTTTGTGCGCTAATTTTTGACCGTTTGCAATTTTATGCAAAAACACCTAATTAAAGTTTGAAAAATTGTGAAAATAATTCGAAATAATTATGTAAAAGTGCTGATTATAAATATGTAATCTATTTATACTTATTTAATATGTATTCCGGCCTTTTACAATATCAAAAATTAAATTGGAAAAAGTTGATGTTTCCATAAGCATGCATGCAAACTGGCCAATGGCAACAGTGCTTTGTTGTAAACAATACACACACAAATATGTTATGTACATGTACACAGACGCACACATTGATTCCTACGGGCTTGAGAGTTCCGTCAAACGTGCTTCGTACGACAAACGTCCGTACGTACGGCACACGTCGGTGGGTAACTGCCGCATTAGTTGTAAATCATTTAAGAGCGCAAACAGGGTGGCAAGTTATACGTTGCTATTTGACAGATCGAACGCTTTCTTGGGTGTACCATAACTTGCAAAATAACAGTGGCAGTGTCGCAGCAAGTAACGATGTGGCTACGAAATGATGGATTATCTATATTGTGGTGACCCAAAGATTCCAGTTTTTGGGCAGGTGTCTAACGAAACAATAGACAAAGTATGAACTATCACCTTTAAATATATAAAGGAAGTTTTCCCAAACTTTCAAAAACAGGACATGTGAGGTGAAGTTTGAGGACAGTTTATGTCAATAAGTGAAAGTGGATTAACCTTGCTTTCTTGTATCATGATTCAACTTATGTTTCGGACTTCCCTAGAGAGAATGTACTACATACATATGTATATTCTGTTTTTTTACCATATATCGACAAAATATCTCATGGGATAAAAACGGAAACCGTCATTAACATCTTAGACGAGTGGATATCCACGACGACTCATAAATGGCCAGCCGACTTTTAAATTTTGGGAGTACTTACTTGTAATTTCCAAAAATTTATAGAATATACGTATATATGCAGAAACACTATATTTTTTAAGAAGAAATAACCGAATGAAACACCCTGTATATATTGGTACAGTGCTAACGAGAACTATAATACTTAATGCATACTTACGCATGTGTTTATAGGTATGTCCGCCATGCTTAATATGACACATAAATTTTATTTTTACTGTCAACGCGACTATTGCCATCTGCCAAGGGTATATTGGCGGAAAGCAAATGCAAGTAGAGTGACGGCTTAAAATGCAAATTAAGTTTAAATACTTCCCAGTAACACTTTTAAGGAGATAACGACATACATATGTAGTTTTTAATTCGTGAAAAAGATATACTTTACCGTTACAGGTTGATTTATACGTGTGTACATATGTACGTATTTATGTGGGCGAAAATACTGTACAGTACACCTATCCCCCGATTTACACGGTACTTGTTTTACACGATTTCGCTTTTACACGATTCATAAATCAGCAAAATTTGAAAAACTCCGAAGATTCACAAATCATTAAAAACCTTTTTGAGTCCCCTTGGCAACACTGACTGCAATATTGAGGGTTTCCCCTTATTGCGAATATGTATGTACATAACCAAACGCAGAGTACATATTTAGTTCATGTGAAAGGAAAATCGTTTGATGAAAATTTTAACAAAAAGGCATAATTTTTATACTCAGTTGAGCAGAGCTCACAGAGTATATTAAGTTTGATTGGATAACGGTTGGTTGTACATATATAAAGGAATCGAGATAGATATAGACTTCCATATATCAAAATAATCAGGATCGAAAAAAAATTTGATTGAGCCATGTCCGTCCGTCCGTCCGTCCGTCCGTCCGTCCGTTAACACGATAACTTGAGTAAATTTTGAGGTATCTTGATGAAATTTGGTATGTAGGTTCCTGAGCACTCATCTCAGATCGCTATTTAAAATGAACGATATCGGACTATAACCACGCCCACTTTTTCGATATCGAAAATTTCGAAAAACCGAAAAAGTGCGATAACTCATTACAAGAGACAGATAAAGCGACGAAACTTGGTAGATGGGTTGAACTTATGACGCAGAATAGAAAATTAGTAAGATTTTGGACAATGGGCGTGGCACCGCCCACTTTTACAAGAAGGTAATTTAAAAGTTTTGCAAGCTGTAATTTGGCAGTCGTTGAAGATATCATGATGAAATTTGGCAGGAACGTTACTACTATTACTCTATATGTGCTAAATAAAAATTAGCAAAATTGGATGAAGAACACGCCCACTTTTTAAAAAAAAATTTTTTTAAATTCAAATTTTAACAAAAAATTTAATATCTTTAATGTATATAAGTAAATTAAGTCAAAATTCAACTCCAGTAATGATATGATGCAACAAAATACAAAAATAAAAGAAAATTTCAAAATGGGCGTGGCTCCGCCCATTTTCATTTAGTTTGTCTAGAATACTTTTATTGCCATAAGTCGAACAAAAATTTACCAATCCTTCTCAAATTTGGTAGGAGCATAGATTCTATGACGGTAACTGTTCTCTGTGAAAATGGGCGAAATCGGTGGAAGCCACGCCCAGTTTTTATACACAGTCCACCGTCTGTCCTTCCGCTCGGCCATTAACACAATAACTTGAGCAAAATCCGATATATCTTTACTAAACTTAGCCCACGTACTTACCTGAGCTCACTTTTTCTTGGTATAAAAAATGGGCGAAATCTGACCATAACCACGCCCACTTTATCGATATCGAAAATTACGAAAAATGAAAAAAATGCCATAATTCTATACCAAACACGAAAAAAGGGATGAAACATGGTAACTGGATTGGTTTATTGACGCAAAATATAACTTTGGAAAAACCTTTGTAAAATGGGTGTGACACCTACCATATTAAGTAGAAGAAAATGAAAAAGTTCTACAAGGCGAAATCAACAACCCTTGGAATCTTGGCAGGAATACTGTTAGTGGTATTGCATATATAAATAAATTAGCAGTACCCGACAGATGATTTTCTGGATCACCTGGTCCACATTTTGGTCGATATCGCGAGAACGCCTTCACATATACATCTAAGGGCCACTCGCTTTTAAAACCCTCATTAATACCTTTAATTTGATATCCATATAGTACAAAAACATACCAGAGTCACCCCTGTCCCACCCTAATGGCGATATCTCGAAAAGGCGTCCACCTATAGACCTAATGCCCACTCCCTCTTAAAATGCTCAGTAACACCTTTCGTTTGATACCCATACCGTACAAACATTCTAGAGTCACCCTTGGTCCAGCTTTATGGCGATATCTCGAAAAGGCGTCCACCTATAGAACTAAGGATTACTCCCTTTTAAAATACTCATTACCACCTTTCATTTGATACCCATATCGTACAAACACATTCTAGAGTCACCCCTGGCCCACCCTAATGGCGATATCTCGAAAAGGCGTCCACCTATAGACCTAATGCCCACTCCCTCTTAAAATGCTCAGTAACACTTTTCGTTTGATACCCATACCGTACAAACATTCTAGAGTCACCCCTGGCCCACCCTAATGGCGATATCTCGAAAAGGCGTCCACCTATAGACCTAGTGTCCACTCCCTCTTAAAATGCTCAGTAACACCTTTCGTTTGATACCCATATCGTACAAACATTCTAGAGTCACCCCTGGCCCACCCTAATAGCGATATCTCGAAAAGGCGTCCACCTGTAGACCTAATGCCCACTCCCTCTTAAAATGCTCAGTAACAGCTTTCGTTTGATACCCATATCGTACAAACATTCTAGAGTCACACCTGGCCCACCCTAATGGCGATATTTCGAAAAGGCGTCCACCTATAGAACTAAGGATTACTCCCTTTTAAAATACTCATTACCACCTTTCATTTGATACCCATATCGTACAAACACATTCTAGAGTCACCCTGGCCCACCCTAATGGCGATATCTCGAAAAGGCGTCCACCTATAGACCTAATGTCCACTCCCTCTTAAAATGCTCAGTAACACCTTTCGTTTGATACCCATATCGTACAAACATTCTAGAGTCACCCCTGGCCCACCCTAATGGCGATATCTCGAAAAGGCGTCCACCTATAGACCTAATGTCCACTCCCTCTTAAAATGCTCAGTAACACCTTTCGTTTGATACCCATATCGTACAAACATTCTAGAGTCACCCCTGTCCCACCCTAATGGCGATATCTCGAAAAGGCGTCCACCTATAGACCTAATGCCCACTCCCTCTTAAAATGCTCAGTAACACCTTTCGTTTGATACCCATATCGTACAAACATTCTAGAGTCACACCTGGCCCACCCTAATGGCGATATCTCGAAAAGGCGTCCACCTATAGAACTAAGGATTACTCCCTTTTAAAATACTCATTACCACCTTTCATTTGATACCCATATCGTACAAACACATTCTAGAGTCACCCTGGCCCACCCTAATGGCGATATCTCGAAAAGGCGTCCACCTATAGACCTAATGCCCACTCCCTCTTAAAATGCTCAGTAACACCTTTCGTTTGATGCACATATCGTACAGACACCCCTGGTCCACCTTTATGGCGATATCTCGAAACGGCGTCCACCTATGGAACTAAGGATCACTCCTTTTCAAAATACTCATTAACAGCTTTCATTTGATACCCATATCGTACAAACACATTATAAAATCACCCCTGGTCCACCTTAATGGGGACATCTCGAAAAGGCGTCCACCGATAGACCTAATGTCCACTCCCTCTTAAAATGCTCAGTAACACCTTTCGTTTGATACCCATATCGTACAAACATTCTAGAGTCACCCCTGGCCCACCCTAATGGCGATATCTCGAAAAGGCGTCCACCTATAGACCTAATGTCCACTCCCTCTTAAAATGCTCAGTAACACCTTTCGTTTGATACCCATATCGTACAAACATTCTAGAGTCACCCCTGTCCCACCCTAATGGCGATATCTCGAAAAGGCGTCCACCTATAGACCTAATGCCCACTCCCTCTTAAAATGCTCAGTAACACCTTTCGTTTGATACCCATATCGTACAAACATTCTAGAGTCGCACCTGGCCCACCCTAATGGCGATATCTCGAAAAGGCGTCCACCTATAGAACTAAGGATTACTCCCTTTTAAAATACTCATTACCACCTTTCATTTGATACCCATATCGTACAAACACATTCTAGAGTCACCCTGGCCCACCCTAATGGCGATATCTCGAAAAGGCGTCCACCTATAGACCTAATGTCCACTCCCTCTTAAAATGCTCAGTAACACCTTTCGTTTGATACCCATATCGTACAAACATTCTAGAGTCACCCCTGGCCCACCCTAATGGCGATATCTCGAAAAGGCGTCCACCTATAGACCTAATGTCCACTCCCTCTTAAAATGCTCAGTAACACCTTTCGTTTGATACCCATATCGTACAAACATTCTAGAGTCACCCCTGTCCCACCCTAATGGCGATATCTCGAAAAGGCGTCCACCTATAGACCTAATGCCCACTCCCTCTTAAAATGCTCAGTAACACCTTTCGTTTGATACCCATATCGTACAAACATTCTAGAGTCACACCTGGCCCACCCTAATGGCGATATCTCGAAAAGGCGTCCACCTATAGAACTAAGGATTACTCCCTTTTAAAATACTCATTACCACCTTTCATTTGATACCCATATCGTACAAACACATTCTAGAGTCACCCTGGCCCACCCTAATGGCGATATCTCGAAAAGGCGTCCACCTATAGACCTAATGCCCACTCCCTCTTAAAATGCTCAGTAACACCTTTCGTTTGATACCCATATCGTACAAACATTCTAGAGTCACACCTGGCCCACCCTAATGGCGATATCTCGAAAAGGCGTCCACCTATAGAACTAAGGATTACTCCCTTTTAAAATACTCATTACCACCTTTCATTTGATACCCATATCGTACAAACACATTCTAGAGTCACCCCTGGCCCACCCTAATGGCGATATCTCGAAAGGGCGTCCACCTATAGACCTAATGCCCACTCCCTCTTAAAATGCTCAGTAACACCTTTCGTTTGATGCACATATCGTACAGACACCCCTGGTCCACCTTTATGGCGATATCTCGAAACGGCGTCCACCTATGGAACTAAGGATCACTCCTTTTCAAAATACTCATTAACAGCTTTCATTTGATACCCATATCGTACAAACACATTATAAAATCACCCCTGGTCCACCTTAATGGGGACATCTCGAAAAGGCGTCCACCGATAGACCTAAGGCCCACTCCCTCTTAAAATGCTCAGTAACACCTTTCATTTGATACCCATATCGTACAAACAAATTCTAGAGTCAGCCCTGGTCTACCTTAATGGCGATATCCCTAAATGGCGTTCATCCATAGAACTATGGCCTACTCTCTCTTAAAATACTCTTTAATACCTTTCATTTGATACACATGTTATACAACCACATTCCAGGGTTACCCCAGATTGATTTTCCTTATTTTGTCTCCATAGCTCTCAACTGAGTATGTTATGTTCGGTTACACCCGAACTTAGCCTTCCTTACTTGTTAATGTTTGTTTTTTCGTTTTATGTTTTATTAGAATAAACCAGACTCCCTGATGAAGATGTTATAAAAAACATCGAAACGCGTAGGAGAATAAGAAAAAACAAAAGTTTTTGTCTTTTTATTTATCGGCCGAAAAGCTCCTTTTGGAAAAATTAAAAAATGCAAATTTATGTGCTTTTCTCGTAGATTACTTCAGCCAGCTTCCTACTCTCTTAACAATTATAATCTTGAACAGGTATACAGTTTTATGGACCTTGGTGTTAATAGCGACAATAAACTTAACTTTAACCTTCATATTACTGCAACTGTTAATAAGGCTAGAGGTGTTCTAGCGTTTATAAAGCGATGGTCTAAAGAATTTAGTGACCCGTACGTTACTAAATCTCTTTGTACAACATTAGTCAGGCCGATATTAGAATATGGTGCAATAATTTGCAACCCGAGCTACCAGGTTCATATTGATCGGCTAGAATCAGTCCAAAAACAATTCTTACTTTTCTCCTTAAGAGATTTCCGTTAGGATTATACGTGTAATCTGCCACCTTATACTAACCGCCTGAAACTTATTAATCTTCCCACCCTTGCTAGTCGTAGGGAAATGCTTGGAATTGTATTTATGATTAATTTATTAAATGGTTCGGTTTCTAGCTCATTTCTGTTGAGCGAAGTAAACTCTAATGTCCCTTCCCGGCCTTCAAGACATTTTAAACCTCTCTACCTAAAACATTGTACAACAAAGTTTGAATTAAATGAGCCCTTCCGCTGTTTGTGTCAGAATTATAACTCGCACTCTAGCACATTTGATGTTTCGGACTCGCTTTTTGCATTAAAAAACCTGTTATTTCCTCTCTTAGTAGTAACTAACTGTATTCATTAATATATTGAATTCATTTTCTACTAATTCTATCCATTATATGTATGAATATTAATTACTATTACGTCATTTATTTCTTCCTTAGAAAACAGGCACGAGTTCACGTGATCCCCCTACTGGACATCCGGCTCCTTTATGAGCACGTCGCGTAAGCTCCATTCTGAGCTCCTCACAATGACTGATCTGATCAATTTGAATTGTTAAATGCATAAGTTTACTTTTACTCAATGTTAACCTTTATAATTTTCAAGTTATAATACTTTTTGTACTAATTGTATACTTTACTAGTCGACCGTGTTCGGTTTGTGTCGACTTTAAATAAATAAATAAATAAATAAAAGTATACTAAATAAAGACCAGTTTGCAATACTGAATATTGTAGTGATTTATTCAACAGTTTAGCGATTCGAACGTTAGCAGCTGTGCATAAATATCAGAAATCCTCAGAATGCGTTACAGTATATTTACAATCCAGGTCTGTGATCAAGTTCCTGAAATTAATAATGTTAAACTAATTGCCACCTACTTTGAGAGTTCCACCTGGCAAAGCTCATATAAATAAATATTTCAAAGATAGGAAACCAATTCGCTCGATAAAACTGTGTTCGTCACAATTTGCCCATTGCAACTTATGGATCGTACTGGTAAAGTATTCTGGATAAATCGCTCGTCACAATCAATTAGATTTTTTAGGTCGCTCAAAGTTGAATTTGCGAAAGACAGTCATATGAACGCCTGCAGTATGATTTGAGTCCATTTTGTACGTGGATTCGACATTTGGAGTTCGTGCTAAATATGTCTTATATGATTGGAGGCAATAAATTGCCAGCCAGAGACGTGCATGATAAGAATAGGGTATTAGAACATTAGACTAAAATTCCAGAAAGATTATGGGCAGATATTGAACTGCACTTAGGAAAACCTTTTCGATATACGCATTTTTCCATAAAACCTAAGACAGCTTTTACTTAATTTTCACAAACCTGGACACCTTATCAATCAACAGCTTGATCTAGCCCCACCTCTAAGATGGTTAATTGATGTTCCATAAGCACTATAAAAGGGGGTGTTGGGCGGTGGGTGTGGTCCAATTGGTTCAATACTCTCATTCCTACATATACCATCGCTTTTGGCGTTGCCAACTTTTTCCTGTTCTGGTTTAATTTATGCCAAAAATTTTAATTGGGACCACTGTGCGGATTTTTGCTCAATGACGAAATATTCATTTCTGCCAAAGCTCCCGATTATCAGTATCTTCAATGAAAATATCAAAACAAGTTGTTGTTTGGTGAAGGTTGCTAACGTCTTACTTAACGCGTATGTGATGTTATTTTTAACCCAGTGAATATTTCGATGATTCAATATACACAAAAAACCAATATACACAAAAGGCCAATCGCCCTGGCCTAATGTATTAATTTTTACAATTCTTTAAATTTATTGGTGCTTGAAATCCCATGCTAACTCCAGCCGCGTCTAAATGCATGCAGACATATATACAATACAAATCTCGAAACACGACACAGAAAGGCAAAAATCATAGCACGCATACATACAAAAATTTTCAAATATTTTAAGTTTTTAACTTTACCATTATTTTGCTTGCGAACACAACCGGCCATAAAGGGTTCAAATGATTTGATCTGTACATAATGGCCTTTACATGGCCGGAATAATAAAAAATGAATTTTTATGTAGATTCAAAAAATCAAAAATAAATATTATTTCCTCAGTGGCTGAGAGTTTTTTATTGTGTTTTTTTAGTTTACTATATACAAAGGACAAACTAAGACTGCTTATCACATATGAAGAATGGATTCATTTCTGGTATTTATTATACGTTCAGGATAGTTTTTTTTATTGGAAATAATCTGAAAATGTTACACAAACTCATATGGCCAATAGTTTTGGCGAAAATACATAAAGGGACGTTACTTAATGGAGCTCCTCTTCGAATTGTAATTTCGCCTGTGAGATTGAAATATGGCAATTGTTTATAAGAGGCCACGAAATCAGTGTACAGGGGGCGCCGCAGTGCAGGGTAGGTAGTATCACCTCTGCTGTGGAAGCTGTCCATCAACCAATTGCAGAAGCGTTTCGACGAGAACCCATCAAACTAATTGCGCATGCAGATGAAGCTGTATTTACTGTAAGTAGCAAATGCATGCCACCAAACAGCTGTCTGACGGATCAGTCTCTTAAGGGCCAGCATATCTGAGCAGCTGGCGTCGGATTGACACACAAAAACAACCTATGTTAAGCAGCTGGCATAGCTGCATCGTCAGCATATCGGGAGCACTGAAAGTGAACAAGAAAATAGCAATGCATTTCATTTTACGCATTTTGCGTCGGGGAAGTGTGTTTGCTCTTTAATGAGGATTTTATACTGGAGAAAAACAGCATGAGCTGGTGCCTTGTCAGCGTTTAACGCATAGGACAATATCTATAAGTATGTTACAGTACAAACAGTACAATAATTATTAACTAATGAAAAAGCGAATTTACTAGACAGGTTGTAAAGTCTTCTAATATTTACCAAGAGGACTGCTTTATATTAATATCTGTTCAGGATAGGGTTGAACACACTTCTAGCAAGACTGTGAACATTCATTTTATGCTTCAAACTTCAAACTGTTCCAATCGGTAACTTTGCACTCCATGCAGGCTTGGTAAATTTTTACAACCACCTTACTCCTTTCCGATTGACTAACCAATGCCTTGTGCTCATTTCCTAGTTTTGAGAACGGAAACGGGAAAGCTCAACATTTGCACTCAGTACTGGATCTGAATCAGTTCTGGATCTGAAATCAGATCTGAATCTGAAATCTAGCGTCATGATAGTTTACCTAAAGTCTCATTCACTTAGAGTGAAAATTTGAGACGAATCGAGCAATAGACGAGGTACTCGATTCGCAGGAACCCTCATCAAATGATCACTGGAGTATCTATGTTCGTAGTAGTAGTAGTAGTAACATGGCGCAAGAGGTTGGCTTTAAACCAGCATGTCAATACCGCACCCCAGTAGCAAGAGCAAAAAGATAATTGAGTCCATAGAGCTCGCAACTACATCCGTACTCCCAACAACAGAAGAGAGTTGTTACTTCTCACTCATCATTGAAACAGGTTTTCGTGGACAGTGCCTCAGTTTTCGATCTTTTTTTCTCGAGATGATCAGGATACCTCTTCGCCCTCCTGGGTTCTTTATACCATAAGAGTAACCAAAGTCTCTTAAAAAAAAAAAATAAATGTAGGGCGCGATAACCTCCGAAGAGATCTAAGACCGAGCTTCTCTTCCAATTTGCGTCGTGCTCCTCTTGATTTTTCCCTACAAATTGGCCGGACGGGACCTACATGTTTTAGGCCGACTCCGAACGGCATCTGCAAGGCAGATGAGTTTTCACTGAGAGCTTTTCACGGCAGAAATACAATCGGAGCGCTTGCCAGACACTGCCGAGGGGCGACCCCGCTTAGAAAAATTTTCTTCTAATTGAAAAATCTTATTTTATAAAATTTTGATGTTGCTTTGCCCGGGAGTTGAACCCAGGGCATACGGTGTGATAGGCGGAGTACGCTACCATCACACCACGGTGGCCGCCAAGTCTCTTGGTCAGACGCAATGTGTTATGGTTTACGTGGGTACCTGAAAAGTATGACCTAGCCCACCGTGTTCTAAAATACGCGGATTTAGTTACGTAAATCACCGGCTCAACAATGTACAACAATAATGTTAGCACCAATATAATGCATTATACAAGCTGCCTTAGTGAGGTGCAAGGCCTATCTAAAAATCATTTTATTTTATGAATAATGCCATGCGCTTGAACGGGCGCCCGAAAGATCTGCCTGCTGCGAGCATTTCTCCCGGCTCAGTGAGAACCTTTGTTTTCAGTTGAAAGTCATTGGCAGCAAGCTGCATCTAGATTCATTCCTTCTGCCAGCGGAAAATCGGAATCGGTAAAGCCTCTCCCTAAACTTCAAAGCCGCGCTCATCTGCGTAAATGCTGAAGACTTTATTGATGGTTAGAGCTTGCAGAGTCCGTACCTCTTTTCTAAAAGGTTTCCACGTGTGTGGGTTCTGAATAGAGTGTTTTTATACTCAGCTGAGCAGAGCTCACAGAGTATATTAACTTTGATGGGAAAACGGTTGGTTGTACAGGTATAAAGGAATCGAGATATATATAGACTTCCATATATCAAAATCATCAGTATCGAAAAAAAATTTGATTGAGCCTTGTCCGCCCGTCCGTCCGTCTGTCCGTTAACACGATAATTTGAGTGAATTTAGAGGTATCTTGATGAAATTTGGTATGTAGGTTCCTGGGCACTCATCTCAGATCGCTGTTTAAAATGAACGATATCGGACTATAATCAAGCCCACTTTTTCGATATCGACAAATTTCGAAAAGCGGAAAAAATGCGATAAGTCATTGTCAAAGACGGATAAAGCGATGAAACTTGGTAGGGCGGTTGACTTTATGACGCAGAATAGAAAATTAGTAAAATTTTGGACAACGGGCGTGGTACCGCCCACTTTTAAAAGAAGGTAATTTAAAAGTTTTGCAATCTGTAATTTGGCAGTCGTTGAAGGTATCATGATGAAATTTGGCAGAAACGTTACTACTATTACTATATATGTGCTAAATAAAAATTAGCAAAATCGGATGACGAACACGCCCCTTAAAAAAAAAAATTGAAAGTCATATTTTAACAAAAAATTTAATATCTTTACAATATATAAGTAAATTATGTCAAAAGTCAACTCCAGTAATGATATAAATAAAAAAAAAAAAAATTCAAAATGGGCGTGGCTCCGCCCTTTTTCATTTAGTTTGTCTAGAATACTTTTAATGCCATAAGTCGAACAAAAATTTACCAATCCTTCTGAAATTTGGTAGGGGCATAGGATCTATGATGGTAACTGTTTTCTGTGAAAATGGGTGAAATCGGTGAAGCCACGCCCAGTTTTTATACACAGTCGACCGTCTGTCCTTCCGCTCGGCCGTTAACACGATAACTTGCACAAACAACGATATATCTTAACTAAACTTAGTTCACGCACTTACCTGAAGTCACTTTATCTTGGTATAAAATATGGCCGAAATCCGACTATGACCACGCCCAATTTTCCGATATCGAAAATTACGAAAAATGAAAAAAATTCCATAATTCTGTACCAAATATGAAAAAAGAGATGAAACATGGTAATTGGATTGGCTTATTGACGCAAAATATAACTTTAGAAAAAAACTTGGTAAAATGGGTGTGACACCTACCATATGAAGTAGAAGAAAATGAAAAAGTTTTGCAGTGCGAAATCAAAAGCCCTTCGAATCTTGGAAGGAATACTGTTCGTGGTATTACATATATAAATAAATTAGCGGTACCCGACAGATGATGTTCTGGATCACCCTGGTCCACATTTTGGTCGATATCTCGAAAACGCCTTCACATATAAAACTAAGGGCCACTCCCTTTTAAACCCCTAATTGGTGCCCTTAATTTGATATCCATATCATACAAACACATTATAGAGTCCCCCCTGGTCCACCTTTATGGCGTTATCTCGAAAAGGCGTCCACCTATAGAATTAATGCCCTCTCCATTTTAACACCTTTCATTTGATACCCATATCGTACAAACAAATTCTAGAGTCACCCCTGGTCCACCTTTATGCGATATCTCGAAAAGGCGTCCACCTATAGAATTAAGGTCCACTCCCTTTAAAAATACTCATTAACACCTTTCATTTGATTCCCATATCGTACAAACAAATTCTAGAGTCACCCCTGGTCCACCTTTATGCGATATCTCGAAAAGGCGTCCACCTATAGAACTAAGGCTACGCCCTTTTAAGATACTCATTAACACCATTCATTTCATACCCATATCGTACAAACACATTCTATAGTCACCCCTGGTCCACCTTTATAGCGATATCTCGAAACGGCGTCCACCTATGGAACTAAGGATCACTCCCTTTAAAAATACTCATTAACACCTTTCATTTGATACCCATATCGTACAAACAAATTCTAGAGTCACCCCTGGTCCACCTTTATGCGATATCTCGAAAAGGCGTCCACCTATAGAATTAAGGTCCACTCCCTTTAAAAATACTCATTAACACCTTTCATTTGATACCCATATCATACAAACAAATTCTAGAGTCACCCCTGGTCCACCTTTATGGCGATATCTCGAAAAGGCGTCGACCTATATAACTAAGGCCCACTACCTTTTAAATACTCATTAACGCCTTTCATTTGATTCCCATATCGTAAAAGCACATTCTAGAGTCACCCCTGTTCCACCTTTATGGCGATATCCCGAAATGGCGTCCACCTATATAACTATGGCCCACTCCCTTTTAAAATACTCTTTAATATCTACCATTTGATACCAATGTCATACAAACACATTCCAGGGTTACCCTAGGTTCATTTTCATACATGGTGATTTTCCCTTATTTTGTCTCGAAAGCTCTCAGCTGAGTATGTAATGTTCGGTTACACCCGAACTTAGCCTTCGTTACTTGTTATCGTTTCATTTTTTTTTTTTTATCACATTACACAACACTTAACCTCTGCTATTAACGGTGGGAGGGAAATTTCCAATGTTCCTATTTCCCGAGACGCATAAAAGCTATTTGGGTCACCAACACATGGTTTTATTTTCAGGAACACCTCCCTGAACGTCATTAAACCCTCCGTGAACATCAGTAAACCCTCCCCATAGCATGAACATTGTGCAGCTAATAAAAGCCCAAAGGTTTCGCTGGCTAGGTCTTGTTATGTGAACGGACGAAGACGCTCCGGCCAAAAAGTATTCCTATCGATAGCCGTATTTGGAAGCAGAGTAAAGGAGACCTTCACTGAGCTAAGTGAGGCAGGTGAAGAAAGACTTAATCTTCATTGGTGCTTTCAAGTGGCATCAATTTTTGCGGAACAGGGATGACCTGCGTGACTTGTTACGAAAAGCCAAAATTGCTTACATTCGTAAACTCCAATAATTAATAAAGATGACATATTTTTTATTTCTAGCTCTTCCCAGCTGTAACTCCTTTTATCGCAGAAAAATGAATGAGAAAGAAAGCCCCACCCTACGTTCTAGTTTGTTATTTATTAACATCAAAAAACCTTACGGCCACAGCACTTCGGTATTAGGTCCAAGCCAACTAGTTTTCGCACTCCCTTTTTTCATAAACTTACTTACTTAGTTAATTGGCGCTAACCGCCTAAACGGTTATGGCCGTCCAACAAGGCGCGCCAATCGCTACTTCGCTCCGCCAACCGGCGCCAATTGGTCACACCAAGGGAGTTTAAATCGTTTTCCACCTGGTCCTTCCAACGAAGTGGGGGCCGCCCTCTAGCTCTGCTTCCATAGGCGGGTTCCGATAGAAACACTTTCGTGGCCGTAGCATCATCTTTCATTCGCATAAAATGGCCTAGACAGCGCAGCCGCTGCGTTTTAATTCGCTGAACTATGTGGATGTCTGCGTATAGCTCGTACAGCTCATAATTAAATCTTCTTCTGTACTTGCCATCGCCAACGCGTAGAGGTCCATAAATCATTTTCATAAAAGTGATTGGTATTTTTAACCCTCGGGATGGCCTACTAGAATGCAATTGGCTGGTTTCGCACGGAAGTAGGTCAATGTAAAACTGCATATTTCCAAATGTGTTTGAGAAAAGGGCCAATGTATTTGAGAAATGTACTTCGCAAAAGTGGTAAAGTATTTGAGAAAAGTAGTTTCTTAATGTTTTTGATTTGTTGTGAAATACATTTGCCCTTTTCTCAAATCAATTTGCTTACTTTTCAAATACATTTATCTGAAATGCAGTTGGTGTAGTTCAAATTTGACAAAACAAAATTTAGTTCCGTTGTAGTATGTAAAAATCATTGAAATCCCGCCTCAGCTCATGGGTTCGAGCCTTGGTGCTAGAACCTACAAAATTAATTAAATTATGGATTCTGATAATTTTGATACTTATAAGGAATATCTATCTTGATTCCCTGATACCATTACAACCCATCGCTATCCGTTTAAAATGTATGAGTAGAGATATGTAACTAAATAAATATAAATGAAAAAATAACATAAGTAATAAATGATATTTTGATTAATAAATTTTTGAGAATTCAAAAAACATAACAGAACATTTAAAAACAAATTTACATAACAAAAAAATCAATAAGTTAAGTTTTAGCCTAGAATAATAGCAGTCAAAAAAATGACAAGGCCCTAAAATTCAAATTTTAGCTATCATTTTTCAATGTAGAAAACAATAAAATATTAAAATGGCTCTCTATCAATAGCCGTGTTTTTTTACACGGGTATACGTTTCATTTGCGCGTGAAAAAAACGCCTATCCTCGCTTAGATAATGCTTAGGAGACCCATCTAGCGGCAACTAGCTACAACACAGGGTGTACCTAAAAGCAGAGACACAACCCTCTGTTGTATTTCTGTGTACAACATATAGCTGAGTCAGTTGTGATAAATAGTAGACGCGCATAGAATACATCGAATTAGTTCAGAGGGTGAAACATGGACACATATTTCAGTTACATCTGAGTATAATGCGTATTGAAATTTTGTAGTACTAATTTTATGCGTAGCAATTTCAGAGGTGTATTTAAAGTTTGTCGCTTAGCAGCCCATATAAAGTTTAAGCGTTAACGTATATAGACTTGAAAAAAACACAGCTAATGTTTGTATTTGTATTGTTTTTTCAATTTTTTTTCGGTTAAAGTGTTTTTTTATAGCCCGCAGCAAGGTTGTTCGACTAAAGAGCACAGCTGTTCCTAAACAATGGCTACCAAACGATTGCTGTAAAAACATATACATATACATACATGTGTAGGTATTTGTGTAACGACTGCATTCACGATACTCTTACTGGCATACTACCAACCAAAATTATGAAAAGCCCAACATAAAACCAAGCAATTTTTTTGCTAAACCTAAATCTAAAACAAGTTGCATGCCAATGGCGGTCCTTGCCCTTAGAAGTGAAGTTTTTTGTGGTCAGAAATATTTCTTTCTGAACGAACTTGTCTAAATGACTGTGTTTGGGCAATTTCATTTTAGCTTACTTTATTTAATAGTAAATCTGTTTTGTATATGTGTTACCATTCTACATATGTATTTGTGTAGTATGCGGTATTTGGGACAACATCCCGTTCGTCATTTGTTCCGGTTTGCTGCCTCTATTTTTATATAGTTTTCTGTTTTTTGCACTTGTCCCGTTTTGAAGTGTGTGTATATGTATGTGCATAGGTGTGTGTATCTTATATGGTTGTTGACGTTAAGAGTTTTGCTGATGCGGCTGCAACTGTTGTCATTTCCACAAGCGGCTGTTGATGAGCCTTCTGCATTGCAGTCATTTTATGTGCAAAAACAAATAGCGAACTTTTTCCTTTTTTGTTTCAAATTTATTTTACCACCAAAGCAGAGTATAGCAAAAGTTTTTGGACGGCATGAAAAAAATGTATGCTTGCATGTGTGTGTATGTGTAGAATATGGGGTAATCACGCGGCATTTTTGTATGTCTACAATAAGGCGCGTGATTTTTGTCTGCATGTCGCTCATTCACCGGATTTGTGGACGTCTTAATGCTGAAATCGTGTTAAGAATTGTATTCCAGTTTTCGAGTACTTTTTATTGCGAATGCGAAATCATGATTTCTTGTAGAATGAATATTTTTGGAGTCGAAAAATCAACAAAGCAAAATGAGTCACTATTTTTAGAGTTTTTGTGTTGTTTAGCTCAGGTTCAAAAAAACATTGGCACTAATAAAAGTACATACATTAGGGCGGGTCGATTTAAAAATCGCTCATTGCTCTGTGAAAATCGTGTTCTAGGGATCAAAGTAAGAAACTTTGCCGAAGGAACCATACCTCTAAAACGGATTCTGATGTCCCCCCCTTTGGGTCGAACTTTTGGGTAGGGGCAACTTCAATTCTATCTGCTGTGTCTTGTGGTGGCTTAAAAAAAAAACAACACAAGCAATTTTACGATCTGCAATTGTGTCACAGTGATACCTTCATTTTTTAAAACGGTTGAATAAAAAACCCACAAACTATGTTTACGACATGCAAATGCATCACAGTGATGCCTTGGTTTTAAAAGAGGGTTGTAAAAACGCTAGTTTCTAATAATTTTTTTTTTAATTTCTTTTCTATTACTAAGTTAAATTCATTTTTTCATTTACATATGTTCTGACTAAATAAATTTCTAAAGAGAAAAATAAACTCCAAAAAGGAAAAACATAGGCATTTCAAAGTGGGATTTTTCAAAATTTGCCCCTACGACCCAAGGGGGGAACATCAGAATTCGTTTTTGATTCCTTGAATATGATTTTCACAGAGCAATGGGCAATTTTTTTGCCTCCCCACAAATCGACCCGGCCTAACATACATATATTTACACACATATATATACATATGTACATACTTGCCCGAAAAAAACTGGCATAACCGTTTGAAATCAATAAGGAATACTGCCCCCAAATTCCAACCTTCGCTAACACTAAAACTCCATCGCTAAAAATATCTAAAACAGTATCAAGTGCGCAGAAAAGTATGCAACATTTAGTAGCATATGGTCATAAGAGATAACCGCCAAAGTTCTATGTAAAAGTAATGCAGTTAGGCGGGTAATCCTTATGACCATATCGTTCCTAATGTTGCATACTTCTTGCGCACTTTATACTGTTTTAGATTTTTTGGCGATGAAGTTTTAGGCCCGGTTTTTCAGTACAAGTTCAACTCACTTTGTCAGTCAAACTACGCTTAAACTTACAGTTTTTCAGTCTACTTTAACTGAAGAATAAGCTAAGCTTAAGCGGCCGATCTGGCAGGGTTAAACTCCAGTTAACCTATCAGTTATTTGCGTTCGTTCGAAAAGGCGTCGAATATACCTAACTCGATAACTACCCAACTTGATAACTAGGCAAACTTCTAAAATCTCAAGAGTTGTTTCAAAACAGTGGAATCATAGCGTACTCAGCAAAAGAGGGAATTTTTTATAAAACAAAAAATGCTATTAATTAAGTTGAAAAAATTTAATTAACAATTTGTGGTTCTCTAAATGGACTCAAATATAAAATTCCATACTACATTATTTTCACGAAAATAAAATAAAATATACATAATTTATTTTGATTAATTACGCTTCATCACTGCTATCAACCAGGTTTTTATATCTCACAATAAACAGCTATTGGTTATGGTGGAGATTTTTTTCCAATTCCACCTCAAATCGATATTCAGTATAGGATATTAACTGCAGAAATGTGTTGAATATTCATTTGAGAACTGTAAAATTCTCTAAATCTCTCGAAAGTTGGATAGTAATTGGAAAATATTAATAACATAGGAGATCAACTCGAAAACTCTTAATCTTACAAAATTTCTTAAAGATTGGTAGTGATTGGAGAATGAAGTTGGATATCTACTCGAGAACTATCTGGTTTAATTTTGTAAATTGTGAATATTGATTTGAATTATTATCTTCTGATCACATACAATTATTAATTAATTTCCAGCTTTGTTTATATTTTGGGAAGGAATTTTAACTTTAAAATTATATCCGGAAAAATTCAAAAAATTTCCTTTACCTTTAGAAGCTTGTTCTTGTCCCATATACCAAAATACCGTATCTAATGTTACTATAAGATGTGCCGAATTCCACAGAAGTACAGCTACCATAATCACAGATTTCTCCGTGGTCGTGTTTTTCGATTAATTTGCAAAAAAGTATAGTATATGTTTTTTTCGATTTTTTTCAAATTATTCACGAATTCAGCATGACAACGTCAATTTCAAGAGCATTAACTAATCAACGGTTGGTTCCTGAAAAATTCTTTTAATTAGTTGCCTATTTTAATGGCTAATGATTATTTCAATTGTTTTCCGAAAATAGCAATTAATAATTGATTACCATACCATACCAAAAAAAATTATGATTTTTTCCGATTATTGAAAAAAATCAAAAATAATCAAAAGCAATCAAAATGATTAAGTAGGTAGGTAGGCAGGTGAAATGGTTGCGACCCTTGTCGCCCAAGTAGCTATTTAAAGCTGTTTTGATTCCATATAACTCGTCTAAAAACCTACGGAATGTTACGGTCAATGTATTACATTTAGCCAGAGTTGTTGATAAAATTAAGAATATTCGGGATTGCTATCACAGATAACCCTCTGAGGTCTTCTAGAAACGGGGTTCCAAGGAACCCTGTCTCCCTGGCATTTGGATCTTTGCAGCTTCTGCAGTATTCGTTATACAGAATGCCCATCTTTTCCGCATGCGTACCTACTGCCCAATGACCGGTGCAGACTGCTATCAGTTTGCGTGTGTTAGCCCTGGATTTGTTCAGAAGACTTCTCGTCCTCTTTCCATCATAGTTTGGCCAAATGGATTTTGATATTGCACAGGTGGTGATGTTATTCCACTTTGTCTGTGCTTTCTTCAAGTAGAAGCTTTGGATATTCCCCTTGGCTACTGCTAAGGGTATGCCTATTTCGACACTGATTATTTGCTCGTTCATCTCCGATGAGCCCCTGCGTGCTAGCTCGTCGGCCTTCTCGATACCCTCTATCCCCCTATGACCCGGGACCCAGATAACGCGTAGTTCTAGATTGGTGGATAACTGGGATATGGGTCGATTACAAGCCCACACTAATTTTGAGTTAATGTGTGGCGAAGAAAGCGCTTTTATCGCTGCTTGGCTATACGACAGGATGCACACTTTACCAGCTATATTCAAGCCCTCCAGTGATTTGCAGGCTTGCCAAATCGCGAGGATTTCTACTTGAAAAGCGCTGCAGTGCGATGGGAGTCTGAATGATGCAGACAAATCTAGGGACTCAGAAAAGACTCCGGCCCCCACTCCCGATTCCATCTTGGAGCCTTTAGTGTAGATTTGGATGACCATTATGCCCGGGTTTCTCTTCCACTCGTTCCTGCTTGGAATGGCGGTATTACAACCGTACTCAAACTTCAGTTTGTGAGGGTAGTAATCGGTATCAGTACTACATGTGTCACCTCAGATGGCAACGCTCCCATCATCTTAAAAAATACAGCCCTGCTGATTAAGACGGCAACCCGTATATAGTTAGTGAACGACCGAGAACAAGAAGACGCGCTTGAAATAAATTGATATTTATAACAAAATATAAATACTTTTGTAATTTCGCTGAATAAAAGTATTCTTATTCAGATTCATTAAACCCTTAAATCGTTATTGAAATAAATTAATTGGAAAACGTTCGTAAGTATACGACAATTTTCAGAAGTGAATGTGAACAAACGCCTAAGACTCCGCCGGCAAAAGCGTAAGTTGCTATTCGTGCGTGTGTTTTGTTGTTGCACAAATTTGAGACTCCGTATGTTTTTATTGTTGCACAAATTTGAGACTCCATATGTCTTTGTTGTTGCACAATTCGAAAAAATCAAAGTGATGGCCGAACACGTCGGCTCGTGAATCACCGAAAAGAAAAACAACATAAACGAAGAGTGAGGTGAATAAAGAATACGTTTAATTTAAAGCCTCACCAAAATTCGAAGTCGAAAATTAGAACGAAACAAAATGCCATTACGCAGCCTAAAAGTATGTGACTTAAAGAAAAAGTGTCGTGATGCTGGTTTACCTGTAACAGGAAATAAAAATCAATTAATTGAACGGTTGACAAAAAATGAATTGTCCGATTCCGAAAGTGATAGTCAAACTGTCGTGCTACAGCGTTTATCGTTATTAGAAAAAACTATTTCTGATTTAGTGTCACTGCAAAACCAGAAATTACCCACATCAAGTAATTTTGAACCGCCAATATCGTCTTCGCCGGTTAATGTAGGGACAATAGAAAATTCGGTTCCAACTGTAACCAGTACGTATACAGTAGTACATCCGCAAATCGTACCGACCGCGTATAATAATCAAAATTCGCTGTGGACAACTGCTCAAGAGCACAGCAACGTAAATAATTTTTTTGAATTATCTCGACAAAGACATGTCGCGTTTGTGCCGCAATCAAACGCATATGTTTCGCAAGCTTACACGCAAGCACCACCATCTTTCGTGCCGCCGACATTCGTACCACCATCGACGTCCGCACCGTATACAACGTACCCTAATCCGCCCACACCATATACGTTCGATCACATTCGCGCGCCGCCGGTAGTACCTAATTACTATAATCCATACGAGAATGTGCGCGATATTGTTGAACTCTTGCCGTTTTTCGATCCATCATCCGATCGCTCGTTAACTTCGCAACAATTCGTAAAACGCGTTGAAAACCTTAAAAATGTATATGGATGGAGAGAAAGGACACTTTTGTTTGCCGTACAACGGGGATCAGCTAAATACTGGGTTGACTCTTTGCAAAGTGTATTTATTTCGTGGCCATAATTCGTTAACAAATTTTTGATAGATTTTCCATGTATCGAAAACGAAGCCGATGTACATCTTAAGATGGCACAAACGAAACGTCTAAACAACGAATCCGCACAAGAATTTTACTACCGTATGCTCGCGCTGGGTGCAAAAGGGGGGTTATCTGACTCAAGTATTGCGCTCCATATTATAAGCGGCATAAATGATTCGGATTTACGTAAAAAAATATCTAATAACTATACGCGATGTCAAGATTTACTGCGTGACATTATAAATTTCAGCATTTATAACGATGTGAAAATCGCACCGCCTAAGCCGGTAACCAAAGTAAACGCGCCGATAGAAAAACAGCCTAATAAAAAATCTCCGGTCGTGGAAAATGAAAATTCGTCGAAATCGTTACCACTCGAAAAAGTTAAGTGTTATAATTGTTTTAAACTTGGACATTATTCCATAAATTGTACCGAACCGCAACGAAAGCCGCGATGTGAAAAGTGTCAACGTACGACACATAAAACCGTAGACTGTAAGGTGAAAACTGATAACCGCGTTAATAAAATCGATCAACGCGCATGTGACGACAAGATTCTAAAAGCCATTAAAGTAAATGGAATAGAAACCGTAGCTTTTGTTGACCCCGGTAGCAGTCGTACTCTCATTCGAAAAACATTCCCGCAGAAAATCGGGGAAGTGCGTGGACAGCTTACCACATTAAGAGGCTTCGCGGGTGGACAATATACTAGCACCGAAGTTGTAAGTGTGATTATTGAGATTGACGGGAATAATAATTCAACTGATATGCCTGTCATTGAAGATGATTTCTTGTGTGAATCCGTGCTGTTAGGAAGAGATGTACTATGCCGCGCGGGTAATCGCTTAGTTATTGAACAAGATAAGTGTCGTATAGAAGAAATAAATAAAATTGACGTTACCAATGAGTTAAGTCCAATCGATCGCCAGAATCTATCAGAGTTATTAAAACAATATTCTGACATTTTTGCAAGCAAATTATCCGAAATTGGTAAGTGTGACATTTCTAAAATGAATATCGAACTATCTACTGATGTACCAATTTGTCTTAAACCGTACCGCATTCCGTTTGCGAAACGCGCTATCGTGTCGGAAATCGTATCAGAGTTATTGAGTAATAATATAATTCGACCAAGTGAGTCCTCATACGCCGCGCCAGTAGTTCTTGTCGAGAAAAAGAATGGCGAACATCGCGTATGTGTTGATTATCGCAGCCTTAATAAGGTTACCGTAAAAAGACCCTATCCCATGCCGATCATGGAAGAACAATTTGCGCAACTTGCGGGAAAAATTTTTTTACAACACTTGACCTTCGTACCGGTTATCACCAAATTGAAATCGACGAATCCTCAAAAAAATATACCGCGTTCGTAACTAATACAAAAGTTATGCATGCCGTTTGGTCTTGTAAACGCGCCTGCTGTTTTACAATGTATGATGGACAAAATAGTTGCACAAATGCCGCACGGGGAAGTGTTAGCCTACTTGGATGATGTTATCATCCCAAGTAAAACTGTCGATGAAGGGCTAAAACGACTCGAAAAGTTTTTAAAAATATTAAAACGAAATGGACTTACACTGCGCATGGACAAATGTAAATTCCTTAAAACTGAAATTGAACATTTGGGCCATATAATTAACAGAAACGGGATAACGCCGGGTAAAGGAAAAGTAGCCGCGATCGCCGATTTTCCGCCCCCTAAGAACGTTACCGAAGTCCGAAGATTTTTAGGACTTACCGGGTTTTTCCGAAAATTTGTACCTAATTATTCGCTTATCGCGAAACCGATAACGCAACTTTTACGTAAAGATGAACAGACCTCTTTTGTATGGGGTGAAGCGCAGCAACGATCATTTACGGAATTAATACAAAAGTTATGCAACGAACCGCTTCTTGCGCTCTACGATTCGTCCGCTCAGCATAAAGTACACACAGATGCCTCATGTGTTGGACTTGCAGGAGCTATGTTGCAATCAGCTGATGGCAAGAAGTGGCAACCAGTATTTTACTACAGCCGACATTGTACTGACGCGGAGAGCCGCTATCATAGCTACGCGTTGGAAGCGCTCGCCGCTGTTGAAACGCTCGACCGCTTCCACATATACCTATTCGGTAAACCGTTCCGCCTCGTAACCGATTGTTCCGCGATCGCAAAAGTAAAAGAAAATAAAGAACTCAAACCGAATATTGCTCGTTGGTGGCTAAGGCTACTCGAATTTGATTTTGAGTGTATCCATCGCCAGGGTAGCTCCATGTCGCACGTGGATGCGCTTAGTCGTATGCCTGTAGAACCGCCTAAAGAAATAGAACCTGCTGGGTTCGTACTAAATGTGACCGCCGATCAGCGCGACTGGCTCTTAACGATGCAACTACAGGATGACGGCCTTCGTGAGATCATTCAAATTCTAAATGGTGAATTAAAGTCTGAACGCGAAAAACAAATCCGTACCGACTATCAAATTAAAAATCAACGATTATATCGAAAACAAGTGGATGGGTTATCATTTGCTGTCCCAAAAGCTGTGCGCTGGCGTGTTGTTAAATCATGCCACGATGATGCCGGGCATCCCGCGCTTGAAAAGACAATCGAAAGAATTAAAAAACTTTATTGGTTCCCGAACTTGCGACGCTATGTAAAAAGTTATATCACCGCGTGCGTACCGTGTTGCTATCAAAAGCATCGGCCTGGAAAAACTGAAGGTAGTATGCATTTCAGTCCAATCGATCCAATCCCGTTCCGCGTCATCCATATCGATCATATGGGTTCGTTCGCAGTAAACGAGGTAACTGTTACGCTTTTGCAGTATCTGATGCGTTCTCAAAATTTCTAATTGTAAAAGCCGTGCGCGATACTAAAACTTCGCCGGTTATTAACGCGCTCAATGAAATATCGAGCTATTTTGGTTTGCCCAACCAAATTGTAAGCGATAGAGGAAGCGCGTTCACATCCAAAGCGTTTGAAAGCTATTGCGATGAAAACGGAATACGTGACACCAAAACCGCCGTTCGTACTCCGCGCGCTAATGGCCAAGTTGAGCGCGCCAACCAGATTATCCTAAATTTTCTCCGTACAACCACCGAAAATCCGAAAGACTGGGATCTAAAATTAAAAGACCTTCAATGGACAATTAATTCGCAACGAAACTCAACTACAGGATTCTGTCCGAATGAATTAGTTTTCGATTTAAATCTACGTGATACTGTGCAAAATCGATTACTTGCCGCCGTTCAAAGCGACGTAACTGACTCCAGCATTTCCATACCGTTAGAGCAGAAACGCGAACAAGCTTCAAGTAATATTTACGATGAACGAGCTAAATGGAAATTACGATTTGATCAACGACACGCTAAGCCATCAGTATATAATGAGAACGACCTTGTAGTAATCGAAAATGAACCGTCCGCTGTAGGTGAATCTCGTAAGTTAGAACCGAGATATCGTAGCCCTTACATTGTAGCCAAAGTTCTCGGCAATGATCGCTATCTTATCGAGGATATACCAGGGATGCAGATCACGAAAAAGAAATTTTGTTCAGTATTTAGTTCCGATAAAATGAAACGTTGGTGCAGTAGCGCACCTGAACTTGACGACAATGGTCTCGTTGATGAAATCGAGGTCGATTTACCTGCAGGAGTGGCCGAGCTGTCACCTCAGATGGCAACGCTCCCATCATCTTAAAAAATACAGCCCTGCTGATTAAGACGGCAACCCGTATATAGTTAGTGAACGACCGAGAACAAGAAGACGCGCTTGAAATAAATTGATATTTATAACAAAATATAAATACTTTTGTAATTTCGCTGAATAAAAGTATTCTTATTCAGATTCATTAAACCCTTAAATCGTTATTGAAATAAATTAATTGGAAAACGTTCGTAAGTATACGACACACGTACCATTCGGAAGTTTATATAGGAGACTCTCTGAGTCTCAGTGCAGTTTGTGACGATGTACAAAGTATATGCAAGTCGATCGAAAGCAGGTGCAAGATGGGGTCTTAAGCAGCTGTTGGGCAAGTGTGTCCGGCCCCTATGGTACCAACACACGCAGTGCGCTGGACTTTTTGTAGCTCTTACTTAGAGCTTCCCACCAGACTATGGAACCATAGGTAAGCACCGGTCGCACCACCGCCTCGTACAACCAAAATACCATTCTTGGCTTGAGTCCCCATTTCTTACCAAACATTGATTTGCAGGCATGGAAGGCGATGCAGGCCTTCCGTACCCGCTCTTCGATGCATACTTTCCAATTCAACTTGCAGTCAATTGTTAGTCCCAGATACTTGGTACTCGATGACAGGGTTAGTTGCTGGCCGTTTAAGAATGGTAGTCTGAAGGCAGGTGGCTTGTACTTCCTCGTGAAGAGAAGCAGGTCCGTCTTGTCGGGATTTGACTTAAGGCCACATCCCTGTGCCCATCTGCTGAGTTTAGCCAAGGCTCTTTCCATGATTTCGCTCATTACGGAAGGGAAAGGACCAGAGACCAAGATCGCCACGTCGTCGGCATACGCCACGATCTTAGCCCCCCTGCATTACTTTTGATTATTTTTGATTTTTTTTTAGATTTTTTTTTTTCCGCTTTGTTGAAAGAAAACTTCTCGTTTGTAGCATGCACGGTATAATTTCTACATACAAGTACATTTTAGGATGAATAGTAAACCGCAAGCGCTTATCGAGGCGAATATATACGTGCAACATATAGGGCGTATGGTGTATGGTATATGGGCATTGATCTAAACATATTCTCCGGTAAGTATACACACATGTGCATATTTTACTACACTCATTATATAAAATAATGTGGGATCGAAAACGGCGGTTTTTCTAATTGCTCAAACATTATGTAAAAATATGTTGAATTCATAGGTTGGCGTCCAAAAGCTTTCATTTAGCAACAATCCTTTATAGTTTCATCCTTAAGTCTAGCCAATTTTGTTATATCCAAAATAAATATATCCAATATTTTGGCTAACGTTATGGCTATGCACTGATCCATATATACCCACCTACAAATTATCGTGTCTATAGATGTATCCGACGAATACCTTGCGGGGTAGTGGGTATTGTTTTACGACAAAACAATATGCTCAAACAATATGTATGAGAAATACTACTTAGGTTGATAGCTTCACTTCCAACTGGAGCGATCATCTAAGTTGTCATTCATAATCATGATCAATTTTCTAACCAAAGGTTGTTATATCCCAGATAAATTAATTAACATATGTCCATGTACAATAGATTGAAACTTCTTTTTATTTCCTTATGATTACGTCTAGGATATTTCCTATAAAATTTTAAGTTTTGCATAGTGAGCCATATTTTTATTACTAACAATGGAAACTCCAAACACGTTTGTTTGCCTATCATACATTATTTTTTCGACATGGTTGGATATTTTCCAAGAATATATATATATTGTAACGAATTTACTGCAATTTCCCTTATTTGCAATCTTCTGCTAACGTTCGTATCGCTAAACGGTTGAATAAATAACTCCAATATTGAATAATGGAAAAATGACCTTTATTAAAGTACTTCACAATAACACTTATACTTTGCAACTAGCTTGCTTAATAACCAAACTGACTGATAGCTTAAATGAAACTGACTTTCAAAATAATACTGCTATTGCTCGCTAGATATCGTCTTAAACGTAACTGCTTGACAACTCAAATCAAATTGAATTTCAGCGCCTCTACATCTGTCGCCTTTTATACTCCTTGATTTTAACATTCGCATCTTCTAGTCGCTTCCAGAATCTACTAGTCCAGCAGCTTTAAAACTTCTCAGCTGTAACTACAATTGCACAATTTTATAGTTTTTTTTGCATACTTATAGGAGTATCTCAGATATATGCATGTGTTTGCACATTGACTCTCCGCTGCTCGTATTCGTACATGTTACATATGTGTGGACGCAATTATTTATTCGTTTATGTAGACACATAATGATTGAATTATTGATGTGTGTTTGTAGTTTACAGTCTCTCGCGCACACATAGGCGTATAAGTAAATGCATCTGTGTGTGACATCTCTCGGCTGCCTTATATATGTGTATACATGATTTGATTATTGACGTAAATATCGCTTAGCATGGCCTTAGCATCGCCTTAGTGATGGTATAGCTTAGTGATGCTAATATCCGTGACACTGCCCTCCACCTAAGTCTGATCGTCCCGATCAGACAAATCTCTCGATCTAAACGCTGCTAATCTCTCCAAATGAACCACTTTCATTTTGGCTCGTGGGTTGGTAGTGGTTTCTATGCGGTACACTACATCGTTGATCCGTTTTACAACTTTGTATGGACCTTCCCAGTTACACTGCAATTTCGGGGACATACCTTTTTTTCGTTGTGGGTTGTATAGCAGCACCAAATCTCCTTCCTGAAACCCTTCCGAATTAATTGCTTTATCGTACCTCGCTTTCATCTTGTCACTCATAATCTTTGCTCGTTGCCTTATCAGATCGTATATCTCTCTCAGCTCTTCTTCCAAGACACCAGTGGATTTCTTGACATTCCTCTCCGCATCGGCATATATCCCATACTCCAAATCAGCTGGCAGTCGAAGGTCATTGCCAAAAATTATCTTTGCGGGAGTTTGGCCCGTTGTGTCATGTACTGCCGATCGGTAGGCCATCAATAATAATAATATGTGTGTATCCCAGTCCTTATGGTATTTGTCTACTACTTTCCTTAAATGCTCCTCCAATGTTCTATTGAAACGTTCCACCATACCATCGGACTGAGGATGCAATGCAGTTGTCCGTGTTTTTCGAATGCCCAACTTCTTGCACATTTCTTGGAACACAGCTGATTAAAAATTCCTGCCTTGGTCAGAATATAACTCCATTGGTACACCATACCTTGCAACCCATTCGTTTTTAACCACTTCTGCTACTGTTTCTGCTTCTTGGTTTGGGATTGGGTATACCTCTGGCCATTTACTGAAATAATCCATAACCACCAGTACGTATTTGTTTCCGCGGTTGCTAGTAGGAAATGGACCTGCGACATCCATGGCGATCCTTTCAAATGGTGCACCTGAAATATATTGCTTCATCTGGCCATGACTTAGGGTTTTGGGCCCTTTTGCTCTGTTGCATACCTCGCAATTGGCAATCCAGTCGGTGACCGACTGACGGTAACCAACCCAATAGAATCTCTGCTTAATTTTCTCGAGTGTCTTCGTGATTCCAAGATGACCTCCACTTGGACCATTGTGCAGCTCGCTGAGCACGTCAGGAATCCTCTTTCTGGGAACAACTATCAGTTTCTTCTTGCATTGACCATCCTCACTCTCCCATACTCGATGCAAGCAACCGGATATCAATACTAAACTGTTCCACTGTGCCCAATATGACTTCGCAATGGGACTCTCTGCTGACATCTCCTCTCTGCTTGGTCTTTCGTTTCGTTCGAGCCCTTGCATAACATGTGACAGATCTGTATCTTTTAGCTGACACTTTCTTCGTTGTTCCTTGTCCCATTCATCCGTACACGTTATAGTCATTAGCCGGACATCTATAATGTCTTCTTTAGCCTCGGCCTTTGAACAGTGTTTGCATTCCAAACTACATGGCCTTCGTGACATTGCATCGGCATTTCCATGGGTACTACATTTTCGATGCTTAATGGAAAAGTCATAGCTTTGTAGTCGCTCGATCCACCGTGCCAATTGTCCTTCCGGATTACGGAACTGCAGAAGCCATTTTAACGCTGCATGATCTGTCCTGACACGGAATCGCTGGCCGTAGAGGTATTTGTGAAAATGTTTAATGCACTCTACCAATGCCAACAGCTCTCTCCACGTAACGCAGTAGTTCCTCTCTGGTTTTCCAATCGAACGGCTGTAATATGCAACTACCTTCTCCTGTCCATCGACCAGTTGTGATAAAATGTGTGTTTCCTTTGCTTCAATCTTCGCTGTTATTTCTGACGACATTTCTGACATTTGCGACGACATTGATGTAACTGTCGATGTTTGTGCAGATATTGCAGCCAAAATCATGTTCAAGTCTGTGCTCGTAACTGTCTGCGTAACTGTCTCTTCCATTTTTATCGTTTCCTCGCAATCAAGATGAAAGACATACTCTTCCCGTCAATTCCTTCTAATTCCATTGCCTGTCGTAGTCGTTCCTGAAGTTCTAGTTTAATGCCGGTTGCATTCAATCTACGGCTCTCCAACTCCTTCTTCAGTTGCTGGATCTTCAATTCACTTAACTTTGGCATGTCCAAGTTGTATTCGAAGTCTTCGGAATTTATTCAACAATTCCTCTTCTGACACCAATTGTAACGAATTTACTGCAATTTCCCTTATTTGCAATCTTCTGCTAACGTTCGTATCGCTAAACGGTTGAATAAATAACTCCAATATTGAATAATGGAAAAATGACCTTTATTAAAGTACTTCACAATAACACTTATATTTTGCAACTAGCTTGCTTAATAACCAAACTGACTGATAGCTTAAATGAAACTGACTTTCAAAATAATACTGCTATTGCTCGCTAGATATCCTCTTAGTCGTAGCTGCTTGACAACTCAAATCAAACTGAATTTCAGCGCCTCTACATCTGTCGCCTTTTATACTCTTTGATTTTAACATTCGCATCTTCTAGTCGCTTCCAGAATCTACTAGTCCAGCAGCTCTCAAACTTCTCAGCTGTAACTACAATTGCACAATTTTATACATCTTTTAGGCGCTTCCAGAATATACTAGTCCAGTAGCTCTCAAACTTCTCAGCTGTAACTACAATTGCACAATTTTATAGTTTTTTGTTGCATACTTATAGGAGTATCTCAGATATATGCATGTGTTTGCGCATTGACTCTCCGCTGCTCGTATTCGTACATGTTACATATGTACGCAATTATTTATTCGTTTATGTAGATACATAATGATTGAGTTATTGATGTGAATGTTTGTAGTTTACAGTCTCTCGCGCACACATAGGCGTATAAGTAAATGCATCTGTGTGTGACATATCTCGGCTGCCTTATATATGTGTATACATGATTTGATTATTGACGTAAATATCGCTTAGCATGGCCTTAGCATCGCCTTAGTGATGGTATAGCTTAGTGATGCTAATATCCGTGACAATATATACATTGTACAGCGGTCGACTGCTAATACGTGTCCTAAAAGACTTGGATTGATCTCAGTATTAATAATCCGAAGGCGGAAAACAAAAATTTTGAGTCGTTCAAAATATATTAACGAAGAAAAATGCTTATATATGATAAAGCTCTCTAAATGGGACGAAGAACACTCACATAGTTGCCATGATATGAAACCAACATATAAAGCGAACAATATGATAAACTTTGATTACAAAACAATCAGTGCATAGCCATAACTTAATCCAAAATAGCGGATATATTAATTTTAGATACAAAACAAAATTAGCTTGACTTAAGGATGAAACCACTATTATTTTATATAATGAGTGTATTAATGCGCATGTGTATATACTTACCTGAGAATATGTTTGAATCAACGCTCATATACTATTCGCCCTATATGTTGCATGTATATATTCGCCTCGAAATGTACTTGTATGTAGAAATTATCGCGTGCATGCAACAAACGAGAATTTTTCTTTCAACAAATCGGAAAAAAAAACAAAAATAATCAAAAAAAAAATAAAAAAACAAACAAAAAAATGAAAAAAAAAAAATAAAAAATATTCAATTACTTTTTATTTTTTTTTTTTTATTTTTTTGTCAATAATCATAAACAATCATGATTTTTTTATTATTGTTTTAATCAATTGAAACGTAATCATTAAAAATAGAAAATAATGGCAAGTAATCATTAAATGGCGTTTAAAGAAAATAATCAATGGAACGGCTAATCATCGGTAATCATTATTTAACAGGTCTGGTTAAATGTAATATTTTGCATTTCTACTCTTCTTTTTTGGCATTGACCGAATTAGTAAAAGTTTGTAAATACCAACGAGATCGAATACGCTCAGAAGTGGGGTACCACAAGGATCCATTCTTGGCCCTCTGTTGTTTAGCCTCTTCATTACTGACATGCATTTGGGGATGACATTCAAATCTTTTTATCGAACTGCGTTGATCACCTTTGCCATAATTATCGTTTTACCTATAAAAGTAACGAACACTTATCATGATATCTCGGTGGGCTGATGTCAATGGATTGCTAATAAACTGCAAAAAAATCTACGTGCTACCAAACTTCCACAAAAATCTGAGACCCTTAATACTACACCACCAGTGCATTTTAATAATGTAACCCTGAGAATAGTTGATAAAATAAAGTCTTTGATTTATTATAAATTCCAAGCGATCACATTAATTCAGTTATAAGCGAAGTATACTTGACTCCGCATAACCTGCGGCAGTCTTACGCACATCACTCTGTTAGCATTAGGCGTATACTTACTTTTCAACTGATACTCTCCTTAATAATTTAGTCTGAGCTGGTGTACGTAAAGTCACTCCGCGCATAAGCTCAAGATTTTGTTTAATAATGTCACGCATTATGTATATGGCCTACTGAGGTTTGATCATATTTCCCCTTGGAGTCATCGTGTGTAAGGTTGTGACATCCCCGACTATCTTATGGTAAGAAGTAGAAGAACGTCCAATTATATCTATACTAAGTTGGATTTTAAAAGATCAGCACGTCAGACTGACTTAGCTGTACCCCATTATAACTCGTTAGCGTCACGAAGGCTATTGTTTTCCTTCGAGTAATAGAAAAAGATTGAACAAAAGCCACTTCAAAAAATTATTTGGGAAATAATATTACAGAAAGGTAAAATAATGGCCAGTTTCAATATTATTTTTCTTTGTTCTTTACTCCTGCTTTTAATCGTAATTTAAACTTTTATACTCAGTTGAGACTTCCATATATCAAAATAATCAGGATCGAAAAAAATTTGATTGAGCCATGTCCGTCCGTCCGTCCGTTAACACGATAACTTGAGTAAATCTTGAGGTATCTTGATGAAATTTGGTATGTAGGTTCCTGAGCACTCATCTCAGATCTCTATTTAAAATGAACGATATCGGACTATAACCACGCCCACTTTTTCGATATCGAAAATTTCGAAAAACCGAAAAATTGCGATAATTCATTACAAAAGAGAGATAAAGCGACAAAACTTGGTAGATGAGTTGAATTTATGACGCCGAATAGAAAATTAGTAAAATTTTGGACAATGGCGTGGCACCGCCCACTTTTAAAAGAAGGTAATTTAAAAATTTTGCAAGCTGTAATTTGGCAGTCGTTGAAGATATCATGATGAAATTTGGCAGGAACGTTACTCCTATTACTATATGTACGCTTAATAAAAATTAGCAAAATCGAAGAAGGACCACGCCCACTTTTAAAAAAAAAAATTTTTTTAAGTAAAATTTTAACAAAAAATTTAATATCTTTACAGTATATAAGTAAATTATGTCAACATTCAACTCCAGTAATGATATAGTGCAACAAAATACAAAAATAAAAGAAAATTTCAAAATGGGCGTGGCTCCGCCCTTTTTCATTTAATTTGTCTAGGATACTTTTAACGCCATAAGTCGAACAAAAATTAACCAATCCTTTTGAAATTTGGTAGGGGCATAGATTTTATGGCGTTAACTGTTTTCTGTGAAAATGGGCGAAATCGGTTGATGCCACGCCCAGTTTTTATACACAGTCGTCCGTCTGTACTTCCGCATGGCCGTTTACACGATAACTTGAGCAAAAATCGACATATCTTTAATGAACTTAGTTCACGTGCTTACTTGAACTCACTTTATCTTGGTATGAAAAATGAACGAAATCCGACTATGACCATGCCAAAAATGCCATAATTCTATACCAAATACGAAAAAAGGAATGAAACATGGTAAAGTAATTGGATTGTTTTTTGAAGCGAAATATAACTTTAGAAAAAACTTTATAAAATGGTTGTGACACCTCCCATATTAAGTAGAAGAAAATGAAAAACTTCTGCAGGGCGAAATAAAAAACCCTTAAAATCTTGGCAGGTATTACATATATAAATAAATTAGCGGTATCCAACAGATGATGTTCTGGGTCACCCTGGTCCACATTTTGGTCGATATCTGGAAAACGCCTTCACATATACAACTACCACCACTCCCTTTTAAAACTCTCATTAATACGTTTAATTTAATACCCATATCGTACAAACTCATTCTAGAGTCACCCCTGGTCCACCTTTATGGCGATATCTCGAAAAGTCGTCCACTTATAGAACTAAGGCCCACTCCCTTTTAAAATACTCAATAAATCCTTTCGCACAAACGAATTCTATAGTCACCCCTGGGTCACCTTTATGGCGATATCTCGAAACGGCGTCCACCTATGGAACTAAGGATTACTCCCTTTTAAAATACTCATTAACACCTTTCTTTTGATACCCATATTGTACAAACAAATTCTAGAGTCACCCCTGGTCCACCTTTATGGCGATATTTTGAAAATGCGACCACCTATACAATAACGACCACTCCCTTTTAAAACCCTCAATAATACCTTTAATTTGATACCCATATTGTACAAACACATTCTAGAGTCACCCCTGGTCCACCTTTATAGCGATATTTCGAAACGGCGTCCACCTATAGAACTAAGGTCCACTCCCTTTTAAAATAATCATTAGCACCTTTCATTTGATACCCATATCGTACAAACATATTCTAAAGTCACCCCTGGTCCACCTTTATGGCGATATCTCGAAAAGGCGAACACCTATAGAACGAAGGCCCACTCCCTTTTAAAAATACTCATTAACACCTTTCATTTGATACCCATATCGTACTAACAAAGTCTAGAGTCACCCCTGGTCCACCTTTATTGCGATACCTCGAAAAGGCGTCCACCTATAGAACTAAGGCCCACTCCCTTTTAAAATACTCATTAACTCCTTTCGTTTGATACCCATATTGTACAAACGAATTCTAGAATCACCCCTGGGCCACCTTTATGGCGATATCTCGAAAAGGCGTCCACCTATAGAACTAAGGCCCACTCCCTTTTAAAATACTCATTAACTCCTTTCTTTTGATACCCATATTGTACAAACAAATTCTAGGGTCACCCCTGGTCCACCTTTATGGCGATATCTCGAAACGGCGTCCACCTATGGAACTAAGGATTACTCCCTTTTAAAATACTCATTAACACCTTGCATTTTATACCCATATCGTACAAACGCATTCTAGAGTCACCCCTGGTCCACCTTTATGGCGATATCTCGAAAAGGCGACCACCTATACAACAACCACCACTCCCTTTTAAAACCCTCACTAATACCTTTAATTTGATACCCATATCGTACAAACACATTCTAGAGTCAACCCTGGTCCACCTTTATGGCGATATTTCGAAACGGCATCCACCTATAGAACTAGGGCCCACTCCCTTTTAAAATACTCATTAACACCATTCATTTGATGCCCATATTGTACAAACAAATTCTAGGATCACCCCTGTTCCACCTTTGTGGCGATATCTCGAAGCGGCGTCCACCTATGGAACTAAGGATTACTCCCTTTTAAAATACTCATTAACACCTTTAATTTGATACCCATATCGTACAAACGCATTCTAGAGTCAACCCTGATCCACCTTTATGGCTATATCCCTAAATGGTGTCCACCTATAGAACTATGGCCCACTCCCTCATAAAATACTCTTTAATGCCTTTCATTTGATACAAATGTCATACAAACACATTCCAGGGTTTCCCTCGGTTCATTTTCCTACATGGTTATTTTCCCTTATGTTGTCACCATAGCTCTCAACTGAGTATGTAATGTTCGGTTACACCCGAACTTAACCTTCCTTACTTGTCATATTTCGTTTACTTATCCCTCCATGTATATACTTTATTTTTGACACATGTACTTATCTTAAAAATACCTTTTTATGCATTATGTACACCTCATACTTTTACCACAGCCTCAATTTTCTTTTCTTTTTAAATAAAATTAGTTTAAGGACTTTTTTGCGATTCTACTACTAATGTTTGTTATTAATATTTGTTCATGTTTATTGTTGAGAGACAAAATGAAATAAAACCCCTATTAAATTCAATCTTCCACACAAAATACAAATTCCTAATTATCTCATTACTCCCTCTCCTTTATTCAAAAAAATACAATCAAATTTATCATTAATCATTTCTGCGGCGGATTTATAAGAAGTTTTGCGTAGTGTTTCGCTTTGACAGATGATTTATATGTATAGTTAAGGTGCGATCTTGCTTTGTGAAGCGTAAAACGAGGAATACAGTTAAGAACTCTTCTGTGAAAATTTAAGCTCTTGGCAGAGCGTTCCTCGTAAATCTGGCCTTATTGCAACATCTATTTTACACATTCAAAAAAATATTGAGATCTCAAGTCAGTATCGACACTTTGAGTATCGAGTATTCCTGATTCGAGTACACTCAAAAAATATTCCTTAAAACTCCTGAAGAAAAAATGGGATTGATTTTGTGCCATATAAATGCCTATCTTAATCTAGACAGCTAATTTTCTCAAAAACTACCCACTCAGCATTTAGATGATTAAATTTTCAATTTCCCTACATATAAATACAATTTGATTACTCTTTCTGACTAAATAATGAGATATCGTACAATTAAACAAAAGAAATAATCAAATATGGATACTTTAGGTAATCAAAAATTTTGATCAAAAAATATTTAAATATCATACCCCAAGATGATTAAAAACGTTCAAATTTAAAAGCATTTTCTGTTCGAAAATTAACGTATCGTCGGGAGAAAAATGTACCATAAATGTGATTATTCTTGAATAATCATTTATGATTCCTATTTCGAAACGCTTTTTATTCATATCTGATATCATTGTAAAATTGAGCTTTAATAGATTTAGAGTAATATTTGACTGCTTTTCACAGTCATTTTCTGATCATGTTCGTGAATATATTTCAATCGTTTTGTTTGAGATTTTTGAATCATTTGTGAATGCCATTATAATGCATTTATTCTTCATATCTCTTTCAAAATAGGATACTACATAATAATCAGGGGAAGAAAGCATGCGAAAGTGAGCTATTCGAACCACAGCTAACTCGCAAACAAACTTGACAGATATACACCAGCGACTACAACATCCAACATCAGCATTATCGTCTGCATCTTAAAATACGGATACGATACGGGATGTTGAAGACATATCCAGGTACATATGTCAAGAGAGTTTCACTTACCTGGTCAAATAGCTCACAACTTTTGTTGTCCAACTATTATGTATTTTCTGGAAAGCCGAATGTGGAGAAATGATTGGGGAAATATTCGGGCACGAGCAGCATTTACATTATGAAATGTTAAAATTTAATCATTAAAGGACTTCAAAAATGATTCCAAAAAGTGATCGAAAAATGCTTTTTAGTTTTTCATCATCAAAAGTATTCATATTGGATTATTTCTTTTGTTCAATTGCATGATAACTCATTATTTAGTCAGAAAGAGTAATCAAATTGTATGGATATGTAGGGAAATTCAAAATTGAATCACCTGAATGCTGAGTGGGCAGCCAGCATTTTTTGAAATTTTTGATCATAAAATATTCAAATATTATGCCCCAAGATGATTAAAAACGTTCAAATTTAAAAGCATTTTCTGTTCGAAAATTAATGTATCGTCGGCAGAAAAATGTACCATAAATGTGATTATTCTTGAATAATCATTTATGATTCATATTTCGAAACGCTTTTTATTCATATTTGATATCATTGTAAAATTGAGCTTTAATTGTTTTAGAGTAATATTTCACCGCTTTTCACAGTCATTTTCTGATCATATCTGTGAATATATTTCAATCCTTTGGGTGAGATTTTTGAATCATTTTTGAATGCGATTATGATGCATTTATTCTTCTTATCTCATACAAAATAAGACACGATAATCATATTTCATCAGGGGAAGGCATGCGGAAGTGAGCTATTTGAACCACAGGTAACTTGCAAACAAACTTGACCGATATACACCTCCTGCGACTACAACATCCAACATCAGTTATGATCGTCAATATCTTAAAATACGATACGGCACGGGATGTTGAAGACATATCCAGGTACATATGTCAAGAGAGTTTGCTTACCAACTATTATGTATTTTCTGGGAAGCCGAAGGAGGAGAAATGGTTGAGGAAATCTTCGGTCACGAGCAGCATTTGCATTATACTGTCTTGAAGAATATCTTAACAAAATGTTTATATACATATGTACATATTTTTTCTGAACTTCATGATTGAAAAAATGTGTGTATGTGAAATAAATAAGATTTTCAATGAAAAGTAAAATTTTAACAAGTATAAAATTCATTATTCAGTCAACAAATATAGTCAGAAAAGAATCAGAAAGCTGAATTAAAAATTATTATAAATGTTTGATCACCTAAAGTAAACCCATTTGATACAAATATGATTCCAAAATGTGAATGAAAAACTATATTCAGTTTTTGATCAGCTAATGTAAGCATATTTGATCATGATTTTTGTTGGTTTTTATGAAATATTAAAATTTAGTCTTCAAAGGACTTCAAAAATGATTCCAAAAAGTGTTCGAAAAATGCTTTTAAATTTTTCATCATCATATTCATATTTGATTATTTCTTTTGTTCAATTGATAACCTCCGAAGAGATCTAAGGCCGAGCTTCTCTTCCAATTTGCGTCGTGCTCCTCTTGATTTTCCCTACAAATTGGCCGGACGGGACCTACATGTTTTATGCCGACTCCGAAAGGCATCTGCAAGGCAGATGAGTTTTCACTGAGAGCTTTTCATGGCAGAAATACACCCGGAGCGCTTGCCAAACACTGCCGAGGGGTGAATTAGAAAAATTTTCTTGTAATTAAAAAAACTTATTTCAAAAATTTTGATGTTGCTTTCCCTGGGTTTGAACCCAGGGCATACGGTGTGGTAGGCGGAGCACGCTACCATCACACCACGGTGGCCACCGAAAAACCGGGCCTAAAAATAAGAAACCTAGCACAAACACATTTGGTTTTAAAAGGTATTGTTATACATATTTTTAGGGGTTACTAGAAAACATATCCAATCTATGGCGCAATATTTTGTACAAATTTTGATTCATTACGCGAAAAACACTGCACAACAAAGTGACCAACAAAAGCAAGAGGAACAATGCAAGCTTTGTCAAATTTCGCCACAGACGCCACAATAATGCATAACAATAAATGTGTAAAATGGTGACCACATTTACATACACCATTTATATGCCATGCACTAAGATTTTTTTTTCGTCTTAGTGTTTGTGGCGTCATTGTTGTTAAATTGTAAAACTGTAGTAAAGTACTCATACGCCGTGTAGGACGCACAATGAATGAACACAATGTAAGCTGTTGGGAGAAATCCCCTACACACATTTACTTCAAGGCAAGCATAAATATGTTTGTGTTTTTGCAGGTATAGATACGCACAAGTGTATGTGCATTAAAGATGTCCATTGCTCACACAACATTGCTCACAGCCTTACATAAAAGACAAGAGCGAATATGAGATGCAGCAGATGATAGAAGTAAAAAGCATCTAATCAGGAAGCCTCGAAGAAACAGGCGACGGACAGCTGTGAGTATAAAAGCCGAGCAGTTAAATATATATTTATATTTTTTTTACTTTGATTTTAACACGCTATAAGTGAAGTACGCGAATGTATGTGAAGATCTGTGTAAAATACCACCGGCAATAAATCCGAGCTACAATCACTTCTACGGAAAGATATGGAATCGGGAGGAGGAGCTGTTGAAGAACACACTTTTCATCCTGATGTGGAAGAGTCAAGAACAAAAATTGAAGAGAAAAATGAAACACCCGCGAAGAAGAAGAAGAGTGGTTCATTTGGAGAGGCTGGCAGAGTTTGAATCAAGGGACTTGTCGGATCGGGGCTTAAGTGGAGGGCAGTAAGGCGAATATTCAGCGTACATTGAAGGCAAGAGCGAATATAGATTGTAACAGATGAGGGAAGTAAATTAACAACGAATCAAGAAGTCTGTTCGCGAAAAGTCTAGACCCAAGAAGAAATAGGCGAACGAGGCAACTGAGAGTTTAAAAGCGGAACAGTCAAAGTAATGGGAATCAGTTTGATTTTAGCACGCTATAAATGAAGTATGCGAATGCATTGAATTGTGAGGATCTACTATCACAGAAGTGCTTCTAATAAAAATCATTTTATATACAGAACATTTGAGTTAATTAATTCGACAGTTCAGTGATTCGAACGATAGCAGAAGGCTCAAAATAATCGATAATTCTTAAAAATATAAACAATCTTGCTACTTTGCTAAAAAGGGGAACTTTGTGCCCCCCCCTTTGTAGCAAAGAAGTAACATTGTTTTCGGGACTTAAAAAAGACCGGAATTGGCATCCCTAACGAGAATGCATGCCATTTACAAGATGTTTGCCGTGTTGGTTGTTAAAGTAATATAAACGTTTTTTCATAGACCATTATTCACTAAAATTCAGATTTGTTAAAAATATTACATGCAATTATATAAAGTTGAATTTTTTGCCATGTGACTTTGTTAGTTATATTTTTAAAAGCGGCGGTTGTCTGAGCTATTAAATAGTAAAGGTACTCATTTGATGTCGCATCTATTTAATAATCACAAAGTTTTAAAGTGGCCGCTACGACTAAATGAGTACCCAATTGAAAAGCAAGACAAAACTCTTAGAAGTCAGCTATATTTGCTATATTTGTTAACTATGTTAAGTGGAGGAAAAAGGAGAGAGAAAAAGGATTGGTGGAAAAAGGAATAGGAAGGGGGCACATTTAAAGAGATATGAATAGAATAGAGGGGCCTGTTGCAGAGAGGGACGTATAATAATATAGTTAAAAACAGGTCACGTATCCTGAACAGGGTTTTCAAATAAAAGAGGTTTTGGTTATCTATTTGCTTTAATTAGCGCAGTTCTTTTTTCAGAAGGAAATGCAGATACCAAATTTCGTACTAACTATTCTTTTAACTGTTCTTAAGATGTCGCTACCATTTTTTTAATAAGATGGCATTTTCACGCCCATTTTTTAAAATGGTTAACACAAGTTAGCTCTACGTAGGCCAAATATAAAAACATTAACTCATGTAGCTATTAAAATAGCGAAGAATTCATTTATGGGAAATATTTAACATATAAAAAGTCGGCGTGGTCACATATCGACGACGTCAACTTTTAGTGAAAATCTTTCTCGTGGCCAGAAGGAATACTCTCCCGAAAACCAATACGTATTTTGAATTGCAAGAAATTACAATAAACGTGAGGATTCCAATGAGCATTGCGAACTTTTAATATTTTTTCGGTTGAGTCTATCGACTTTTCCGCTTCAACCTCAACCTACGATTTGCCTAAATCGGCGGAAAATACCAAAAAAGATTCAGGAACCGGAAGGAAATTGGTAGATGCTATCAAACCAATCCATGGATATATTTCCACAGCTACTATGTTTAGTTGCTACTTCACCTCTTTAAAAAAAACGGAAGGTGGCATAACCTCCGAAGAGATTTAAGGAAGAGTTTCTCTTCCAATTTGCATCTTGCTCCTTTTAATTTTTCCAACAAATTGGCGGTACGGGACTTACACGTTTTTTGCCGACTCCGAACGGCATCTGCAAGGCAGATAAGTTTTCAATGAGAGCTTTCCATGGCAGAAATACCCTCGGAGTGCTCGCCAAATACTGCCGAGGAGCGACCACCTTAGAAAAATGTTCTTCTAATGGAAAAAACTTGTTTATAAAATTTTGATGTTGCTTTGCCCGGGGTGCGAACCCGGGATCTTCGGTGTGGATGGCGAAGTACGCTACCATCATACCACGGCGGCCGTCACCTCTTTGCGTTAAATATATTTAGCATACATCCTACAAGTGGATATATCACATTTCTTAAACATTGACCTTTTGCCTGTAATTCGAAACCAAATGTCAAGTTGACAAGCAATCTCAGTATCAATATCAGTGTATATCTTAGCTTTGTCAATGGAAGCAACCATAGTTTTTTATAACAAAAAACCCACACATATGCATGCGTATGTATTTACTTATATGCATAAGGGTTCAATATTGGCGAAGCCATTATGTATCGTTTTTGTCTGAATTTGTTTGATAATAACATTTTGCACGTTAACTCTTTGCCATGGCGCTAATAGCCAAGACTTGGTAAGTTGACCTTTGCATTTAAGAAAACATGCGCTTAGGCACTTGTAATATTTTGTAATTTCCAACCTACATTTATTGTTATAATCAAACATGTGTGCATCTATTTTGTACCGAACAATTTTGGAATGACACATACATAATAACTTATAGCATATTATTGCTTCTTCACACCTCTTTCGTAGTTTGTATGTCCCTTTTACTTTAGGGTGGCTTGAAGTCAGTAGCACATGCCTTTCCTGGGCTGGGAAGATATTGCTAGCATATTGTGTATGCCATTGGTAAGCATATATAGAGCTTTTCCGACACCACCTTGCACATTAAAAAGGATGCCGGAAAGTAAGCGAAAACAAAAAAGGATCGAAAGTACGTATACGTACAAATAAAATTATTTGGCGACCTTTATGTAACTAAACTTTGTTGTTAGGCTGGCTTTAGGTCAACTTTCGTAAAAATAAAACACAAGTGTTTTTCTTTTCTAACCAATATATTTCGGTTACTCCACGGTAACCGTCCTCAGGGTAAAACTGTTGATGAACATAAATAAAACACAAATTAACAAACTTCAAACGTAAGAAAATAATAAAAAATTAATTAATTAAAAATAATAATAAAAATACATTATTTTTCACATACATTAATTTTCACGTCTGCCCTGTGTGACGCGGAGTTTGGTACTGTTTATTAGTTAATAAGTGCTTATATATATGCGCGCAGTCGGAGCTATCACTCTTAAAGTTAAGTCGTATATTCGACGGTGTGTTTACTATATGTAACATCTCCAATGTAAATCTCTTATTGTAATTTCGTTCTTGTTGGAGAATTTTCGCGTCGTCGAAATTAGGCGAATGCCCACTAGATGAACAGTGGGCCATTAGTGCTGTTTTTGGGTTATCAGTTGTATGACAATATTTGAAATCCGATTTATGTTGTGAAAGTCTGGATTTTAATTTCAATTTTGTTGTGCCTACATAGACACTCTTGCACGGCTCTCTGCCACTTCCTTTACACGGAATTTGGTACACAACATTGCTTTTTTCGTTTTGTGGTATTTTTGATTTTGTATTATTAAATAAATATTTTAAGGTATTAGTCGGTCTATGGGCAATTTTTATTTTTTCCTTATTGTAACAATCCGATTTTGCAAGGCGCTCGGAGAGTTGAGGTACGTACGTGAGAGATTTGAAAATGACTGACTTTTGTGGTTTTTGTTGACTAATAGCATGGTTTACTCTACTTAATAATTTTTTAATTGTGTATGTTGGAAAATCGTTGTTCTTTAAAGTTGTAAATATTTCTTTCTTTATTTCATTGTGGTAAATTTGGTCCGAAGTCTGTAACATCCGCTTTATACAGCCCATTGCTGTATTTAATATAATTGATTTAGGATGCTTTGAATTATAATTAATAATTCTCCCCGATGATGTTGGTTTTCTATACCACTTTAACTTTAATTTATTGTTTAATCTATTTACTATTGCATCTAAATAAGCCAATTTTCCGTCCTTTTCGAGTTCCACTGTAAATTTTATATTTTTGTCGAAAGAGTTCAATGTGTTAAGTACATTTTCAACCTCATTTTCTTCTACGATAGCAAATAAATCATCAACATACTTCGTAAGTAATCTTGGTTTGTGCTCCAATTTATCCATCGTTTTTTCCAATAATTTTTCCATGACTATATCCACTATTACTGGGGAGGTAGGTGATCCCATTGGCAGTCCTTTTAACTGCGTATATACATTGTCATTAAACTTAAAATATCTGTTATCTTTAATACAAAATTGAACAATTTCCATAAATAATTGTTTGGGTATCTTCGTAAATTCTTTTATCGTTGTCCATTTTTCTTGTATTACGTCAAGTGCTACTTGTATCGGTATACTGGGAAATAATGAAACCACGTCAAAGGAAATTAACTTTTCATTGTCAGATATGTTTGTGTCGTTTACTCGTTCTTTAAACTCTAATGTGTTTTTTACGTTATATACTGAAGCCGCCGTTGTGTTTTTCAATATTTCTGCAATATATTTGCATAATCCATACGCAGGTGATCCGACAGCAGAACAAATTGGTCTCAGTGGTGTTCCTTCCTTATGTATCTTAGGGAGACCATATATTCTAGGGGACAATGCCGTGTTTGTGCTAAGTTTCTTTTTCTCCGCTTTTGTGATAATTCCCGTTTTAAAGAGTTTTTCGACTAAAGTGTTGTTTTTGGTTTGTAATCGCGATGTCGGATCTTGTCTTTGGATTCTGTATGTTGTCAAGTCATTTAAAATACATTTCATTTTATTGTTATAATCTTCTGCTTCCATTGCGACCGTTTTATTACCTTTATCTGATGTCAAAATTCTAATGTTTTTATTTTTCTGCAAAAACTTTCTTGTTTGTGCCACTGTATCAGATATTGCACTATCTATTGCACTTTTTTTGTTTCTTGTTGAGTGGCTTTTAACTAGTAGAGAGAGCTTTGTCCGCGCCTCTTCTATTTGCTCTTTGTTTTCAAGTGTCTGAACCAAATCCTCTCCATCAGCTATATATTGAAAAAGAGGCAACGTTTTGTTTTCCACAGGTACTCCGAATTTCGGTCCCTTCGCCAACAATTCTTTCACTTCTTTCGGGAACTGGACATTTGTATTGTTTATAAACCAATCTTCTTGTTTATTGTTGTGAGTGAAGATCATATTTCGTTTGGTTCGCAGTCTCTCAAATTTTGTAGTTTGTTTCTTCTTTAGCTTTGATGTTAGTTTGTTAGCCACATTATTCTCGTTCTGTATAAATTGCTTTAAATCTTCGTCGCCCAATTGTTCCTTAAGTGTTGTTGTTGCTTCTTCCATTTGTTTATTTGCTCGTCTTAATATATTGTGTTTGTGTTTAATGAGTAAACTTAATATTTTTGTTAGATAATATTGAGTGTGTCTCTGTAACATTCTATCTATGTCGATATTTTTGTCGCAATCAGATACAAATAACTTATAGCAATGGGTTGAATTTTTTATAAAATTGGGAATGATTTTTGACTTTCTACATTGTAAAAGTTCTCCAACAAGAACGAAATTACAATAAGAGATTTACATTGGAGATGTTACATATAGTAAACACACCGTCGAATATACGACTTAACTTTAAGAGTGATAGCTCCGACTGCGCGCATATATATAAGCACTTATTAACTAATAAACAGTACCAAACTCCGCGTCACACAGGGCAGACGTGAAAATTAATGTATGTGAAAAATAATGTATTTTTATTATTATTTTTAATTAATTAATTTTTTATTATTTTCTTACGTTTGAAGTTTGTTAATTTGTGTTTTATTTATGTTCATCAACAGTTTTACCCTGAGGACGGTTACCGTGGAGTAACCGAAATATATTGGTTAGAAAAGAAAAACACTTGTCTTTTATTTTTACGAAAGTTGACATAAAGCCAGCCTAACAACAAAGTTTAGTTACATAAAGGTCGCCAAATTTTATTTATACAGACGGAAGGCACGCCGTTAGCATACAACAACAAACATGGGATATGCAACAATCAAAAACCATTATGAAAGCTCAAAATCAACAATTAACAAATTTCAAACTACATCTAAAAAATTGGTAAAAATAAAATCTAGTATTAAGTTTCTTTTACAATGTAGAAAGTCAAAAATCATTCCCAATTTTATAAAAAATTCAACCCATTGCTATAAGATATTTGTATCTGATTGCGACAAAAATATCGACATAGATAGAATGTTACAGAGACACACTCAATATTATCTAACAAAAATATTAAGTTTACTCATTAAACACAAACACAATATATTAAGACGAGCAAATAAACAAATGGAAGAAGCAACAACAACACTTAAGGAACAATTGGGCGGCGAAGATTTAAAGCAATTTATACAGAACGAGAATAATGTGGCTAACAAACTAACAACAAAGCTAAAGAAGAAACAAACTACAAAATTTGAGAGACTGCGAACCAAACGAAATATGATCTTCACTCACAACAATAAACAAGAAGATTGGTTTATAAACAATACAAATGTCCAGTTCCCGAAAGAAGTGAAAGAATTGTTGGCGAAGGGACCGAAATTCGGAGTACCTGTGGAAAACAAAACGTTTCCTCTTTTTCAATATATAGCTGATGGAGAGGATTTGGTTCAGACACTTGAAAACAAAGAGCAAATAGAAGAGGCGCGGACAAAGCTCTCTCTACTAATTAAAAGCCACTCAACAAGAAACAAAAAAAGTGCAATAGATAGTGCAATATCTGATACAGTGGCACAAACAAGAAAGTTTTTGCAGAAAAATAAAAACATTAGAATTTTGACATCAGATAAAGGTAATAAAACGGTCGCAATGGAAGCAGAAGAATATAACAATAAAATGAAATGTATTTTAAATGACTTGACAACATACAGAATCCAAAGACAAGATCCGACATCGCGATTACAAACCAAAAACAACACTTTAGTCGAAAAACTCTTTAAAACGGAAATTATCACAAAAGCGGAGAAAAAGAAACTTAGCACAAACACGGCATTGCCCCCTAGAATATATGGTCTCCCTAAGATACATAAGGAAGGAACACCACTGAGACCAATTTGTTCTGCTGTCGGATCACCTGCGTATGGATTATGCAAATATATTGCAGAAATATTGAAAAACCCAACGGCGGCTTCAGTATATAACGTAAAAAACACATTAGAGTTTAAAGAACGAGTAAACGACACAAACATATCTGACAATGAAAAGTTAATTTCCTTTGACGTGGTTTCATTATTTCCCAGTATACCGATACAAGTAGCACTTGACGTAATACAAGAAAAATGGACAACGATAAAAGAATTTACGAAGATACCCAAACAATTATTTATGGAAATTGTTCAATTTTGTATTAAAGATAACAGATATTTTAAGTTTAATGACAATGTATATACGCAGTTAAAAGGACTGCCAATGGGATCACCTACCTCCCCAGTAATAGCGGATATAGTCATGGAAAAATTATTGGAAAAAAACGATGGATAAATTGGAGCACAAACCAAGATTACTTACGAAGTATGTTGATGATTTATTTGCTATCGTAGAAGAAAATGAGGTTGAAAATGTACTTAACACATTGAACTCTTTCGACAAAAATATAAAATTTACAGTGGAACTCGAAAAGGACGGAAAATTGGCTTATTTAGATGCAATAGTAAATAGATTAAACAATAAATTAAAGTTAAAGTGGTATAGAAAACCAACATCATCGGGGAGAATTATTAATTATAATTCAAAGCATCCTAAATCAATGATATTAAATACAGCAATGGGCTGTATAAAGCGGATGTTACAGACTTCGGACCAAATTTACCACAATGAAATAAAGAAAGAAATATTTACAACTTTAAAGAACAACGATTTTCCAACATACACAATTAAAAAATTATTAAGTAGAGTAAACCATGCTATTAGTCAACAAAAACCACAAAAGTCAGTCATTTTCAAATCTCTCACGTACGTACCCCAACTCTCCGAGCGCCTTGCAAAATCGGATTGTTACAATAAGGAAAAAATAAAAATTGCCCATAGACCGACTAATACCTTAAAATATTTATTTAATAATACAAAATCAAAAATACCACAAAACGAAAAAAGCAATGTTGTGTACCAAATTCCGTGTAAAGGAAGTGGCAGAGAGCCGTGCAAGAGTGTCTATGTAGGCACAACAAAATTGAAATTAAAATCCAGACTTTCACAACATAAATCGGATTTCAAATATTGTCATACAACTGATAACCCAAAAACAGCACTAATGGCCCACTGTTCATCTAGTGGGCATTCGCCTAATTTCGACGACGCGAAAATTCTCCAACAAGAACGCAGTTACAATAAGAGATTTACATTGGAGATGTTACATATAGTAAACACACCGTCGAATATACGACTTAACTTTAAGAGTGATAGCTCCGACTGCGCGCATATATATAAGCACTTATTAACTAATAAACAGTACCAAACTCCGCGTCACACAGGGCAGACGTGAAAATTAATGTATGTGAAAAATAATGTATTTTTATTATTATTTTTAATTAATTAATTTTTTATTATTTTCTTACGTTTGAAGTTTGTTAATTTGTGTTTTATTTATGTTCATCAACAGTTTTACCCTGAGGACGGTTACCGTGGAGTAACCGAAATATATTGGTTAGAAAAGAAAAACACTTGTGTTTTATTTTTACGAAAGTTGACCTAAAGCCAGCCTAACAACAAAGTTTAGGTACGTATACGTACTCGATATCTACTAGTATCTAGCAATCTGAGTAAAGCTTATGAAAATTAAGCCACTGCTTACATATTATAAAAACATTGAACTATGATAAACGTATTAATAACGCTAAAAAAAATTCAGTAAAGTTTGTGCAAGCAGTTCATTTGGTCAATTTACTTTGCCGAATGAAGGGTTTAATATACACTACTTATGAACGAGTAAAAAACTTAGGACCTGGAATCAATACGCGTCCTTGTTTCCGCAACTAAAAACGGTAAGGCAAAATTTTGGTAGTCCCATTAACGGCACCATTACCTTATATGTTCTGATTTTCTTTTAAAGTTTGTTCTCAATAAATATTCTTAAAATTGCACCTTTCTTGGAACGAGCATTTCATTTAACCTCGAAATTGCGGAATATTGCAAGTCGCAAAATAAAATTTGGCGGGGGTCGTCAGGGCAAAAGTTACAAAAATGCACGTGGCGTTACTTGACACGAGCAATTCCTATCCATGTACTTCATACCCAAGGAAGTACTTGTACGAGGTAATCGACTACGAAAAGTATCCGGTACTTGAGTAGTTACTCGTATCGGACAACACTATGTATGCTTAGTACTCTAGTACGTTGCTCAAGGGCCGAGTATTCTTCGTAGTCGATTCCATTGTAGAAGTACCTGCCTATGTGTCGAGTGCGTGGGTACAGCATGATGTATCGATTACTTAAGTCAATTAACGCCTCCATTAAGTTTTTAAAGTTTGATCTAACAATACATAATGATTTGGACGATAGAGCAACCACCAGGCCTGAAACTGTACTTAAAAAGCCCAATCAGTTCGTTGGACTTCGGTTTTTCTCGTGAAAAAATTCTGAATTTACTGAATTTTTTTTTACGTTCAACATAACGCACTGTTTTTATATAACGGCAATTCATGAATACTCACAAATCTGTCGCAAAGCTCGAACATAGGTAAAGCTGGCAAACTTGTATGAATATGCGAGGTCTCCATGGCTATGAGGCAATTTCAAGTTTGAATAAGTTGCTTTAATAAGTAACGGATTTGTTTTCATGATAATTAATTTTCGAATAAGTATCGAGTACATTCCATCAATACCTATGTTAGTATTGATAACTTTTCCCGATCCTCTAATATGAGTGCAGGTATCGAATACAAAGTGGTATTGAAACAACATACATACATATTTATCAAGGAAGCCAACCATAGTTAAATCGTTCGTCATATACTTTTTAAATATATTGTTACGAGTATTAGCAACACTAAGGGGTACTACCATCTCTAAGCCGATGCTAAGCAGTGACTGTATGCACATCGCTAATTCAATCATTATGTCTACACATATGTACGTACACTCAGCGGAGAAGCAACGCACAAACACATGCAGATATCTTATCTGAGATATGCAATTATAATAGTGGAAGTGTCGCCCACAAATACACGTGCATATGAGAGCTATACACGTACATTTGTAGTTATAATTATAGCAGATAACCAACTAGTAGATTCTAGAACAGAACCGCCTAGAAATGTCAACGAGGAAACCAAACACTATAAAAGGCAGCAACAGTAGAGGCGCGAGAATCATTTGGATTTAAGACGCTATCTAGCGAGCAATAGCAGTATTATTTTGAAAATCAGTTTCGTTTAAGCAAGCTATCAGTTGCGAATTATAAGTGTTATTTTCAAGTAGTCTAATAAAGACCATTATTGCATTATTCAATATTGGGGTTATTTATTCAACAGTTTAGTGATTCGAACTTAGCAGAAGGTTGCAAATAAGAGGATTTGCAGTAAGTTCGTTACAATTGGTGTCAGAAGAGGAATTGTTAAATAAATTCTGGAGATTTCGAATACAACTTGGACATGGCAAAGTTAAGTGAATTGAAGATCCAGCAACTGAAGAAGGAGTTGGAGGGCCGTGGATTGAATACAACCGGAATTAAACTAGAACTTCAGGAACGACTACGACAGGCAATGGAATTTGAAGGAATTGACGAGGAAGCATATGTCTTTCATCTTGATGGCGATGAGACAACAAAATTTGAGGAGAAAAATGAAACACCCCAGACAGTTACCAGCACAGACTTGAACATGATATTGGCTGCAATAATTGCTCAAACATCGACAGTGGCATCTCAGCTGGAATCGCAGGAGACACGTTTAACATCCAAGATGGAAGAACAGAAGACATATATGGCATCACAACTGGAAGAACGGAAGACATATGTGACATCTCAGTTGGCTGAGCAGTTGAAAGCACAGGAAGATCGCATATTCTCGCAGCTGGAGGCACAGGAAACAAAATTCTCATCGCAGCTGGCGGTTTTTAGTGAAAGACAAGATAAAATGGAGGCCGAGATGGATGCTTTGAAAGATCAGATTCAGGAGTTACAATTGAACCGTCCAATCATTTCAACGTCTACTCTGAAGGTAAAATCCCCAACGTTTGATGGTTCTGTTCCTTTCCAGGTATTTAAGCTCCAATTTGATAAGACGTCAGCAGCGAACAACTGGAATGCCGAAGATAAAGTTGCTGCATTGTTCGTGGCTTTAAAAGGACCGGCTGCAGAGATATTACAGACCATCCCAGAGTACGAACGTAACAGTTATGAAGCATTGATGGCCGCTGTAGAACGACGGTACGGAAGCGAACATAGGAAGCAGATATACCAAATATATTTGCAAAACCGGTACCAAAAAGCTAACGAGACTTTGCAGGAGTTTGCCTCGGATGTTGAAAGATTGGCTCATTTAGCAAATGCGGACGCACCCGTGGAATACATTGAAAGGGAAAATATTCAGAGCTTTATAAATGGCATACGGGACGTCGAAATAAAGCGCGCTACATACGCAAACCCAAAGCCAACATTCGCAGAAACGGTATCACATGCACTGATTCAGGAAACAGCGTCGCTTCTGTGTAAGCCAGTTTTCAAAGCACGCCATGTGGAAGTAGAAAGGCCAGAGTGGGTAGACGCAATATTGGAGGCGCTGAAAGAATAGCAAAAGCGGAGTGAAAGAGTTATCAAATGCTTCAAATGCGGGAAGCCCGTTCACATTGCACGTCATTGCGACCTTGATCCTAGTGGTTTCAACAGCATGGGTGGTCTTAATAACAAAGATGAAAGGGATGAGCAAGAGCGAGTAAGAGGTAGAGATCGAGAGCTGGCTCCAGCTATTCATTGTCCTGTGATATCTGTGTCGCAAATTGGTAGAAAATCGAGCAGTCTTACCGTCAGAGGGAATGTGGATGGCAAACAACGTGTACTGACTATAGATACGGGCGCATCTTATTCCTTAATTCGATCTGACTTGATCAACAGGAGAGTTAAACCGTTACCTGGAGCAAGGTTGCGTACGGTCACTGGCGAGTATAATCCAGTCCAAGGAGAAGTGGTATGTGAGGTATTAATTGGAAAGGTAATGGCTCTACACAAATTCATTGTGGCGGAGATTGTTGATGAAGTCATATTGGGAGTGGACTTCTTAATTGACCATGACATCAGGATCGATATGCGGAGAAAGATTATGCGCTATAAGAACCAGGATGTGCCACTTAGCTTCAGTTTGGAAAAGGGGTTCAGCAGTAATCGAGTACTGGTGGAGAAGAGTCGACAAAGACCACGAAAGTCAAAGGTTGATGGAACGAATGGCCCAAACAAAACAAAATCAAAGATACCTGCGAGGGAAACACTGGCATTGACAAACCCGAATGGACGCACTAAATCGAAGGAAAGAATTTTCCAGAAAGGATGCGATGGTAGTTTCAAGCCGGGGCGCACTACTGTTGTGAAACTTGGAAACGATACTGATTATGCGAAGCCAATCCGTCAAGCGCAAGCTCTACGAAGTAGTTCATTGGCCAAACGGCAGAGTGTGAAGGAACGGCCCAGGGTAATGAGTAGTAAGATGAAACACAGGTACGACAAGGAAAATAATTCGGAAGGTTTCCGGGAGGGAGCGGAAAGGTGTTCCATCCAAATATCGGTGCAGTTGGGAAGGCCCGTACAGAGTTGTGAAGAGGATTAGTGATGTCATCTACCGCATATAAACAATTGGGAAACCACGAAATAGAAGGGTGGTTCATTTGGAGAGGTTAGTAGCGGTTAGATCGAGAGATTTGTCTGATCGGGACGATCAGACTTAGGTGGAGGTCAGTGTTACGAATATTAGCAACACTAAGGGGTACTGCCATCTCTAAGCCGATGCTAAGCAGTGACTGTATGCACATCAATAATTCAATCATTATGTCTACACTTATGTACGTACACGCCGCGGGGAAGCAACGCACAAACACATGCAGATATTTTCTGAGATATGCAATTATAATTGTGGAAGTGTCGCTCACAAATACACGCGCATATGAGAGCTATACACGTACTTTTGTAGTTATAATTATAGCAGATAACCAACTTGTAGATTCTAGAACAGAACCGCCTAGAAATGTCAACGAGGAAACCAAACACTGTAAAATGCAGCAACAGTAGAGGCGCGAGAATCAGTTGGACTTAAGACGCTATCTAGCGAGCAATAGCAGTATTATTTTGAAAATCAGTTTCGTTTAAGCAAGCTATCAGTTGCGAATTATAAGTGTTATTTTCAAGTAGTCTAATAAAGAACATTATTGCATTATTCAATATTGGAGTTATTTATTCAACAGTTTAGTGATTCGAACTTAGCAGAAGGTTGCAAATAAGAGGATTTGCAGTAAATTCGTTACAATATTAAGTTTTCCGGGAGGAAATTAATGAATTGTAGTCTAAAAATATGCTAAATTTCGTTCGAATCTGATTTAGACTAACAAATTGAACACCACAAATTTTTCAAAAATATTGTAGCACTGAGAAAAATTTGTATTCAAAATGTATATATTAAGGGGCCATGAAAATTCTTTGAACATTTAAAATAAATTTGTTTTTTTTTCTTCAATTCAAAAAAGCCAAATAATAGCTGACAGGGAGAATGGCTGTCGCAAATAGACAGAGAATGAAAAACAGCTTGGTTTTGGCTTACGGTTGATAAATTGGATTGCCATGAACTACCCATTTGTGTTTCAAACCAACTTTTCTGAAAATGTGTGTAGATAAAATCAGTTTATAGATAAAATATGAGCAGTCAGTTAAGCAAATATTTTGAAATATGTAAATAATGCAATGACCCAGCCGTCTACAAAAAAGTTTGAAAAGCACAAATGATTTGAGTAATCGAACTGCGATTTAACAGATAATCCAGGCTGTTTACTATTGTGAACGTATTTTTCAAATAATCGCCATTTTTGCGCAGTTTATGGCGCTTAATTCATTTACCGCGAACAAAAAACAAACCCTTCCTCCATTCTTTGGCCATTCGCGACAGCCGTTTTCCCTGTCAGCTATTATTTGACAGGTGGTTATGGGATTGGAGGAATAGAAAGATCATTGTGAATTCATACAAATGAAAAATCTCGAGTTAATTTAGAAAATATGAGCAGCCAGTTAAGCGAATATTTTAAAATATGTAAATAATATACCAGTCGTCTACCAAAATATTTGAAAACCCAATATTTTGCAAATGATTAAAGTAGTCGAACAGCGATTTAACAGGTGATACAGGCTTTTACTATAGTGAACTTTTTTTCAAACATTCGCCACTTGCATGAATTCACAATGAGAAAGATTTGTCACTTGTACGAATTCACAATGTATAATATGTAGTTAATACAATATACCAGTCGTCTAAAAAATTGTTTGAAAAACACTATTAAGCAGATGATTTAAGTAATCGAACAGCGATTTAACAGGTGATCCAAGCTGTTTACTATTGTAAAGGTTTTTTTTTTTTTGTTTTCAAACATTCGCCCATTACGCTATGGTTCAAAATCGAAATATTGAGGAATTAAACCCAATTATCGACTTTTTATTTTCCCAAAAAAATAATTAACTTTTATTACACATCACTGTAGTAAATAAAAAATTAAAAAAATAATGTCAGCTGGCTACCACTTGTTTGTCAGAAAGCTTTCAAAGTCTTGGTTTTGATTTTTGTATTCGTAAAACAGATTTTACTCAAATTATATAAAAATCTCAAGTGGTGATAAAAAGCTAACGAATTTGAATAAAGGGTGTTTATAAAATGGAAAATATTAATAAAGGTATGTAAAATCAGGAACAACAAACTTTTTTCTGAAACAATAATAATCGTTAATATATTTTTGAGTTTAAATAAGCCGTGTTCTGTTTTGATTTTTGTGAGTTTTTTCTGTGTTAAATAGAATACAACTAAGTTGGATCAAATAGGATCAATATAAATTATATATGTAGTTACAGCTAATAGTGTCCTCCTTAACGTAAATGTTATTTTATCTGCAAGAGTTTGCAAGCGAGGCTAAAATTTCATTTTTTTCAATTTTTTTTAAAGCAAAGTGTAGCCAAAAATGGCGAAATATTTTGTTGCGGTGTTCGATTGGGTTGTTGGAAGATTGAAAAACAGCTATGGGGAGGAAGAAATTGAATCAATAAAAAAAAATAAATAAACAAAGTTAAAATTTTTTTGTAGAAACGCCAATAGAAGCTGGCAGAAACACAGTCGAAGTTTTGCAATTTAAAAAAAACCGATCGCGAGTGGTTAGAGTGCGAGGCAGAACTTCTCGAAACCGTTACTGCAAAGCCTCGAGACCGACCAAAACTCCAATATGATATGGTTTGCGAAAGGCAGAAAAGAAAAATAGCGTCTACAGTGTTTATCATTCATATTTCTTACAAACTTGATCTAAAAATATGGCAAGTAAGAAGCAAAGAACATAAAGAGCAAATAGAAAAAAATAAGCGGGAAATTCAAAAACATTTCTGGGACGAAATGGGTCTACATGTCGACAAACCCAAGACAAACGGAAGTGGTAGTATCAACGACGGTAACACAGCGAGAAGAGCATTCTCAAACGCAGAATTGTTTGCTTCAATTACTAAAATAGATGTAAGTTTTTTAAAACGCTAACACATAATACTCGTAGCAATATCGTGTGAATACGAAATAAATACCCAGCTATTTCAAAACTACTGTGAGGAAACAGCAAAATTGTATTTTCAGCTTTACGATTGGAATCCGATGACACCAACTCTTCATAAACTGTTAGTGCACTCTTCGCAAATATTGCAGTTTGCGATACTGCCACTCGGTGTTTTAGGCAAAAACGCGCCGGAAGCGCGTAATAAAATTTATAAAAGTGATCGTATCGGACATACCAGGAAAGATTCAAGAGTGCACAATATGGAGGATGTTTTCGGCAGAGCTATGGACTTTTATGATCCACTATTATCTTCATTACGGAAAAACAATAAAGCCAAACAAAAATTGTCTCTGCCACCTGCAGAAGTCTCCCTTTTAAAATTGCCTGACATCTCTAATGAATGTGAATTACCTTCCACCTCAAAAGCGGCACTAAGCGAGACTCACTACGAATCTGAGGAGGACATTTATGAATCTCTTCATTCATTCGAATTTGAAACTGATCATTCTTTTGATAATTGTAACGAAAAGATTTTAAAAACACATTTCAAATAAACAAACTTTAAAGTAATATAATTTCAGATGGAGATGTTCCTGATGGAAAGGCGAACTTCTTTTAGGTTTTGATTTTGTGTTTTTTCGAGTTCAATAAATACTGTTTATATCGAAATATATAAAAAACTATCCTGTTTGAAATTAAATTTATAGTTTCCACTTTGTATCGCAGCAGTAGTGAAAATTGGGCGTGGCCTGCCCATTTTTGCCACAAGACGTTATTTTCATCTATAAATACCCCATGCAGAATTTTAGACCGATAGCTTAACCCCAACTATTTTATTCCTCAAAAATTCAATTTTGAACCAATGTGCATTGTATGAATTCACAATGGTTGAAATTGAAAATTTTACAATTTTTGTTGTTATATCTTTCTTCTATTCTAATTTTAAAAAAAAAATTTTCAATTAAGAAAAAATTTATCATAACAATAATAATGATAAAATAATTATTGTTAGGCCTTGAGCTCGATTCGAACCCGCGATCTTGAAAATTTTACGAATTTTTTGATTTTCAAAGTCAGCTCTGACTTTATAGTAAATTAAAATATTTAAATAAAATTTAAATTTGGGACAACGTTAAATTTTTGCAAGATGGAGTAAGTTTTTTGCACATTTTGCTCATATAGTTTCGTCAAAATACTACATTTCGTATTTGCCAATATTTATTTTTAGCAAAATTCCATATTTACAGAATCGAAGAACAAAACCTGAGTTTTGGCAAACGTGTAAAATACTTCTTCACTTATCACTGGAGAGGATTTCTTTCAGTTTTATTTCCAGTCATCTTCTTGCCACTACTTTTCATTGAACCCTCAAAGGTAACGCCAAATGCATAAAAATTTAAAAAAGTTGAACTCTTTTAATTGAATTTTAGGAAATGCATTGCTGCTATGTTGTTTGTTTGATGGCAACTTTCTGGATTTTCGAACTACTCCCGTTAGGTATTACTTCAATGATGCCTATAGCGCTTTTTCCAATAATGGGCGTTTTGGTAAGTGATTTTTTTTCTTCGCAATGTAAATCATAAGGTTTTCCTTCATTCCCATTTAGAGCACCGAAAAAACAGTGAACTCATATTTTCCGAATGCCATTATTTTATTCTTTGGTAGTCTTGTTGTGGCATTAGCCATCGAATATTCGAATTTGCATAAACGTATTGCCTATGGCGTATTAGCTTTGGTTGGTTGCAGTCCGTACAGGTAATTTAATACTAGAAGTTATTTAATATAATAAGTTCACAAGAACCGAACTTTAACCAGTGTGCCTGTGTTAGCATCTAGACCAGGGCGCTCTTATTGTTGTTGTTGTAGCAGTGCTTCGCCCCATCCAACAGGTGCGACCGATCACTAATTGTCATCAATATCCTCTAACGGGAGTCCAAGGAAACTTTCTGTTTCAACAGGGGTGGACCATAATGAGAGGGGTGTTAGAGGCGTTGGTTCCACATTACAATTAAAGAGATGGTTGGCGTCATGTGGGGACACATTGCAAGCGGGGCATACATTTTGTATGTCGGGGTTGATTCTGGATAGGTAAGAGTTTAACCTGTTACAGTATCCGGAACGAAGTTGAGCTAGACTGACTCGCGTTTCCCTGGGGAGTATGCGTTCCTCTTCCGCAAGTTTTGTATAATGTTCTTTGAATACTGGATCCACCGGGAAATTCCCGGCATAAAGGTCCGACGCCTGTTTGTGGAGTTCGCTGAGAACCTGCATGTTTTTTTTGCTTCATACGGCTGAGTTCTCAGGTGCCGTATTTCCTGATAATGCTTACGGAGATGACTCCTTAAGCCCCTGGGCGGTGCTGGCTCATCAATCAGATGGCTGTTGGGATGACCAGGTTTCTGGGTATTCAACAGGAACTCTTTGGTTAACATCTCATTTCTCCCTAATGGGGAGTATTCTCGCCTCATTTTGTAGATGGTGTTCTGGGACATAAGAAGAAGCCCGTGGGGGTTCTGAGAGCAGTATTTTGGCAGGCCTGTAGCTTCTTCCAGTGAATAGGGACGCGTAGCATGCAATCGGCTGGCCAATTGCTTTGCATGTGGTAATGAGCGCCCCAAGCACTGCCAGCAAGGGATTTGAGGATTTTATTACGGCTCTGGATTTTCGGTACAATTGCGGCTGCATGCTCACCAAAATGTAGATCCTGATCAAATGTCACACCCAAGATTTTGGGGTGTAGGGTAGTCGGTAACGTAGTGTCATCGACGTGCATGTTCAAAATGGTCGACATTTGGGACGCCCATGTTGCAAATAAGGTCGCGGAGGTTTAGTCGGTGATAAGGCCAGGTTTCGCGAGGCGAAATAACTGGAGAGATCAAAGAGGTAGCCGTTTATTCTGTTGCAAAGCTCATCGATCTGTGGGCCTGGGCCTGTGGCCATTATTGTGCTGTGATCGGCGATAGTAACTCCTTCTGATACCGAAGGTAGCTTTGATATGTAGAAATTAAAGAAAAATGTGGATAGGTCACCACCCTGTGGCACATCTTGTTTAATTCTTCTTGGTTTCGATGTTTCGTTTCTAAATTGCACCGATGCCTGCCGACCACCCAAATAATTTCCGATCCACCTTTTAAGACATGGGGGAAGGGTAGACCCTTCCAGGTTTTGCAGTAACGTGCCATGGTTGACCCTATCAAAAGCTTTTGATAGGTCTAGCGCAGCGAGTACTGTTCTATGGTGGGGGTTTTGATTTCAACCGCAATTTATCTGGGTGCTAAGGGCATTTAGCGCGGTGGTGGTGCTATGGAGCCATGCTGATGAGAGGCTAGCTGCAAATATGCTTTGAAGTAGGGGAGCATAATGGCTTCAATCGTCTTAGCTACTGGCGATAGGAGAGATAGCGGGTGATATGACTCTCCTATGTTAGCTGGTTTCCCAGGCTTTAGTAGCGGGACCACCTTGGCCATTTTCCATTTTTCGGGAATGACAAAGGTGGAAAGAGACAGGTTGAAGACATGCGCTAAATATTTGAAACCCTCTTTCCCTAGGCTTTTGAGCATCGGCATGGCTATGCCGTCTGGGCCCACTGCTTTGGATGGTTTAGCATGACCGATGGCGTCCACAACCTCTTTGGCGGTGATGGTAGTTGGAGACGCGCTGAATTTATGTTTATGTGCGTGTCTGTTGGCCCTGCGTCTATCTCTGTCGACTGTAGAATGCATTACATATATATTGTCGGCAGAAAGTGATCGCGCATTTTTTCGCACCCGACAGCACTTTATCGGCAAAGGCGATGAAATTTTGTCATTGTGCTTAGACGGATTCGATAGGGACTTTACGGTGGACCAAAGTTTACCCACACTTTACCGCTTAGGTGCTCCTCCCATTTCGCCCGCTTGTGTTCATCCACAAGCAATCTGATGCCTTGGTTTATATTCCTTATTTGGGGGTCGCCGGGATCGAGCTGTCTTATAAGCTCACGTTCTCTCGCTAAATATGCGGCCTCCGCCGGAAAGTGGGGCCGAATTTCGGGAATTCTACCGCCGGGAATGAAGCTAGCCGAGCCGGATTCAATGAACTTGCGGAAAGGACGCTACCCCTGGCGGGCATCAGTCGAGATAAGGAGGGCAGCAAAGCGGTTGTCTGTAAAGGATTTGTATTCGTCCCACTTTCCTTTTTTAAAGTTTATGAAAGTGCGTTTTTCTGTGGTGATGAAGTCGGCGGTACGCTCGAGCGAAATAAGTATAGGCAGGTGGTCGGATGCCAATGTTACCATCGGTGGCCAGTTGATGCACTTTATGAGTCCAGCGCTCACGACTGATATATCCGGAGAACTGTGACAGCTTCCTACCATACGTGTGGGGGCGTCTCCGTTTATAGTGCAGAACGTCGTTTCTTCTATTTGATCCGCCAACATATCACCCCTACTGTCCGCCCGCAAGTTTGAAGGCCATAGATCGTGATGGGCATTGAAATCGCCTAAGGTAATGCGATTGTTGCCAGTGAGTAAGGCGCTGATATTAGGGTGGTATCCACTAAGGCAACAGGTGGCAGGAGGGACGTAGATGTTGATGATTTCTAAATTTGCATCGCGATCTTTTCTGTGGACATTATACCCAGAACAGGTCTTCAGAGCAAATCTTGCTGTGAGTTTAGTCTCTTGAATCGCAGCAATGCGGATGATGTTCCGCTTCATGAAATCGACTATCTCCGTGATCTTCCCCGTTAATCCATTACAGTTTAACTGCAGAATTCTAAAGTACAACGGGGGAGACGTCATCCCTCTGGGAGTAAGTGACGGGTGACTACGCCTGGGTTGTGAAAGGCTAGGACGCAACTGCTGTTCTGGCCCTGGGACTGCACGTCCTTGGGTAAGCATTGGGGTACCCGGTGTAGTTGTGTATGCGGCCTGGCAGCATGGCGCATTGAAACCCGTCGGGGGGTTGCCGTCGCGGGGACCAAGGGCTGAACTTGTATATTTTCTTCAGGGTATCGAATACGTCCCGACCAATATATTTACTTGGCGCATCAAGTGGTTTGATGATAGCGCCACGTCGTCCTCTAAACAGCATAACAAAGCTGGGACTGTCCAGGATATTAAGATCACCGCACGGACTCCAATTAGGCATTGTTTTGTTCACGCTCTAGTTAGCATGCATAGATGAACTTTAATAACCCGGAGAAGTTCCGCCGAGCGCGAAATCTGCAACTGGCCTAAACAACCTCAACACGAGGCATGGAATTGTGTCAGGGCTTGCTTAGCTAACTCGGACCCTGCCTATGAAAAAGGAGTGAGGAAGCGGCCATCGGAACCCCAAAATCTGCTAGCAGCCACGTTCAGCTCGCAAGTTCCTGTTCAGTACAAGAGATCAGCGTTAAAATAGCCAGGGATATCCTTACGTCCTAACTCCCAGTTATTTTTTATCAAAAAGTACTTCGACGTCTTACAAGTAAACGTCAAAAGTTCTTAGTTAGTCCCGGTTGAGGGTTTTTATTTTGTTGGGCTACTTCTTGAAAAGTAAAAATTTTAAATATTTATATTCGCATTAACTAAAAGATGCTGTTCCAAATGTGTCTGTTTAGTACTGTGATCTCTAGTTAAATACTCACGTTCCATACAAAATGACTGTGCATCACATTTACTTCATCTTGAGCGAAGATTAGTTTGGTGCAATGCATACTTATGTAATTATAGAACTAAATTATTTCACGCGTACCTTATGAGTACCAAATTATTTTTGACCATCTCTAATCTTATATATTATCTAATTTTATAGATTACATTTCAGTATGCTATACATCACAATGTTTGTGTCAATGTGGATATCAAATGCGGCTGCAACGGCAATGATGTGCCCGGTAATTAAAGGCATTTTAGCTGAGATGTCATCTGTAAGTAATTCGAGTAATTTAGTACAAAGCTTAAAAAATATTCGTAATATTTTATTTTTTTTAATCTACTTACATGTGCACAACAGCAAGGCGTTATGCAAATCTTTGATGAGAGCCCCGATGAGTATGTTATTTTTTTTTTAGGATTACAACGCACGTTTTTTTATAAACATATGCGAACCGAAAATCGCATTTTAACCCTAAAAATGAGAAACGCTTTTCCCATTAGCAATTTCATAACATCAAAGCCATTTGGAAGTGCTTTCCAAATTCATCCATTTTCGGCTCATTTAATATTAAAGAGTAAGGTTGGGTAATGGCGCCAATACTCGTACCTCATGTCCGGGGGAATATTGGCGAGTTTAAGTATATCAGCGCCAGCGGAGCCATCAGCGATATAATGCGTTAGACAGCTTAATTCACAAACTACGAGCTTGCTTTTTTTAGGCAAATTGGTATATCAAAATACTTAAATATGAGTTAAATCTGTGTACAGGAAAATGTCCGGCATTTAGGCAATGACCACAAGTACCCTGCAGGGAAAATTTCTAGTTCAAAACTGGTGCACTAAAAGCATTCAGAACAACTACTAGTTTGCCGTCTGTATTTTTTACAGGCTTTCAATTGGATTTTGAATTGAATTTAACATGGCAATTTCCTAGGCGATGGAAATTTTGCCCGCTGCATAACATTTTTTATAGTTCCGAACTAGAGAAAGTCTTCCATTTCGGAACTTGTGAGTTCTTTTACACTTTTTCGATAGCTTCCAAGTAGTTAAAAAGTCATTTGTATAGATCTAGTCCGCTTGTTGGTACTTTTTCGATATTTCCGAAAAAAACTGTTTAGACAAAAAGAGAAAGGGAAAAAGGTAGAAAGCAAACACCGCATAAAGCATTCGCCGTTTTAATAAAACCATGTTTCCACCAAACCCGAGCACCGTGTTTACCAGTTTTGACCAACTGATAAAACATGTCCAAAAATGTCGGCAGAGATATAAGACAGACGAGTTTGGGCCTCGGTGCCAATAATATGATCGCGCAAATAAAAAATTTTATATCTGCCAATATTTTGCGTAAAACTGTTGGCAATAACGCAGTTTGATTTTGGTGGAAGCGTAGTATAAGGTGTCCACTTTTGACCACCTTATTGCAACTTCAAAAATAAGTCCGCTTTTTACTTTTATGCCTTCCAATACGGCTTAACTTTTTGTAACTTTTTTGTGCAATGTGCTTTAAAGAAAAGTTTTGAAAACACCTTTTCAGTTGTTGACTGAGAAAAAAACCCGGTATTTCGTAATCCAGGAAAATGACGTCTGAAAGAATTAGGCATATTTAATATGCTTCCTTTTAATATATGGAGCCTACTTAAGCCCTTCCCCTTTAAAGTGTAGCGAAAGAAACATGCACATAGTAAAAACTCCTTAACCTAGTAGCAGTTTATTATATAAAGCGTATTTATCAAATATATTGTCACGGATATTACCATCACTAAGTTATCCCATCACTAAGGCGATGCTAAGGCCATGCCAAGCAGTATTTACGTTAATAATCAAATCAAGTATACACATATATAAGGCAGCCCAGAGAGATGTCACACACAGATGCATTTACTTATACGCCTATGTGCGCGCGAGAGACTGTAAACTACAAACATTCACATCAATAATTCAATCTTTATGTATCTACATAAACGAAGAAATAATTGCGTCTACACATATGTACCATGTACGAATACAAGCAGCGGAGAGTCAATGCGCAAACACATGCATATATCTGAGAAGTTTGAGAGCTACTGGACTAGTAGATTCTGGAAGCGCCTAAAAGATGTATAAAATTGTGCAATTTTAGTTATAGCTGAGAAGTTTGAGAGCTCATGGACAATGCTAGTACATTCTGGAAAAATGCCAACGAGGAAACCAAAGGGTATAAAAGGCAACAGATGAAGAGGCGCAGTAATTCAGTTTGAGTTGAGCAATCAATCAGTTATTAATTAAGCACGCGATCTGGCGGCCAATAGTAGAGTTCAATTTGAGTTATCAATCAGTTTGGTTATTAAGCCAGCGAGTAGCAAAGTATAAGTGTCATTGTGAAGTACTTTAATAAAGGCCATTTTCCATTATTCAATATTGGAGTTATTTATTCAACAGTTTAGTGATTCGAACTTAGCAAGTAAATTCGTTACAATTGGTGTCAGAAGAGGAATTGTTGAATAAATTCCAGAGGACAACAAGGACATGGCAAAGTTCAGTGAATTGAAGATCCAGCAACTAAAGAAGGAGTTGGAAGCCCGTGGATTGAATACAAGCGGCGTTAAACTCGAACTTCAGGCATGGCTACGAGAGGCAATGGAAGCAGAAGGAATTGATGTGGACGAGTATGTTTTTTATCCTGATGAGGACGAGACAACAACAAAAATTGAAGAGAAAAATGAAACACCGCAGACAATGGCGAACACAGACCTGAACATGATATTGGTTGCAATATCGGCACAAATGTCCGAAATGTCATCATAAATATCTACCAACATGTCATCACAATTGGAAGAACAGAAAACGTATATGTCATCACAAATGGAAGCACAAGAAACGCGTATTTCAGAAATGTCGTCGCAAATGTCATCTCAACTGGAAGAACAGAAGACATATATGGCATCGCAACTGGACGAACAGAAGACATATATGATATCTCAGTTGGCTCAGCAGTTGAAAGCGCAAGAGGATCGCATATCATCGCAGTTGGAGGGTTTTAGTGAACGACAAGATAAAATGGAAGCTGAGATGGATGCTTTGAAAGATCGGATTCAGCAGTTACAATTAAATCGTCCAGCAGTTTCAGCGAGTAATCCAAAGGTAAAAACACCATCCTTTGATGATTCTGTTCCTTTCCAGATCTTTAAGCTACAGTTTGAGAAGACCGCAGCAGTGAACAACTGGAATGTGGAAGATAAAGTTGCCGCACTCTTCGTAGCATTGAAAGGACCAGCTGCCGAAATCTTACAGACTATTCCAGAGTACGAACGGAACAGTTATGACGCATTGATGGCTGCTGTAGAACGGCGATACGGAAGCGAACACAGGAAACAGATATTTCAAATAGAATTGCAAAACCGCTACCAAAAATCTAACGAGACTTTGCAGGAGTTTGCTTCGGACATTGAAAGATTGGCTCATCTTGCAAATGCGGATGCACCCGTGGAATACACGGAAAGAGTGAAGATAAATGGCAGACGGTACGTCGAAACGAAGCGAGCCACATACGCGAACCCAAAGCAAACATTTTCTGAAACGGTATCCCATGCATTGACTCAGGAAATGGCGTCATTATTGAGTAAACCAGCATACAAAGCTCATCGTGTGGAAGTAGAAAGGCCGGAGTGGGTAGATACAATTTTGGAAGCTCTGAAGGGATCACAACAGAAAAATGCCGGAGTTATGAAATGTTTCAAGTGCGGTAACCCAGGTCACATTGCACGTCATTGCAGTAGCAATTCCAATAGTTCCAACAATGTGGGTGGCCGTAAACGCAGAGCTGAAGGAGACGAGCAAGTCTCCAAATCCACTCAATCGTTAAACTAAAGCGAGTCAGCCGCAAGGGGCGACAGCTGGCTCCCTCAATTGAATGCCCCATAATCTCTATCTCGCAAATTGGAAGAAGGTCAAGCAATCTTACTGTCGGAGGGCATGTGGATGGAAAGGAACGTCTACGAACTGTAGATACGGGTGCATCCCATTCCATCATTCCATCAGATTTAGTCAACAAGAAGATAAGACCATTGCTTGGAGCAAGATTACGTACAGCCACGGAGAGGACACCCAGGTAATTGGAGAAGTAGAATGTGAAGTACCAATTGGGAACGTCACGGTACTACACAATTTTATAGTGGCATGTATTGTTGATGAAATCATAATTGGAGTGGACTTCTTAATCAACCAAGGCATCAAAATCGATATGCAAAGCAAGACGATGCGATATAAGAACATGGATGTGGTACTTAATTTCGGTTACGAGAGAGGCTACAGCAGTAAACGAGTGCTGGTGGAAGAGAGTCAGCAAATACCACCAAAATCAAAAGCAATCATCTGGGCAAAGGTTGATGGAGATTGTTGGACAAACAAACTGTGGGTTGTCGAAGCAGCAAACAAATCAGCACCGAACATACTTGTAGGAAAAACCCTGGCTATGACAAAACAAGATGGACGCATTCCGGTAAGAGTACTCAATGAGTTCAAGTCACCATTCAATTTGACCAAAGGAGCTATTTTGGGAAGATGCCAAGAGGCCGAAGTAGTTATTAACTGTGAACAGCTCCAGGAACACGTTTCAGCTAGTAATACTGATCTTTCAAATGACATCACGGCATGGACGCATGGGCTAGAGGAAGCCTATCAGAGTAAAGCAAAACAACTGCTCCTAAAGTACGCGAACATATTTGACCAGGATGATTCTAAACCAGGCCGCACCAACGTTGTGAAACACCAAATTGACACTGGAGATGCGAGGCCGATCCGTCAAGCTCCACGTAGTGTTCCACTGGCGAAGCGGGAAGTTGTGAGTCAAATCATTCAAGAAATAAGCGACAGCGGCGTCATCGAACCATCAGCCAGTCCATGGAGCTCACCAGTAGTACTTGTAAAAAAGAAGGATGGAAAAATGAGGTTTTGCGTGGACTACCGGAAGAAAATATGCTTGGTGTACCTGGACGACATCATCGTATTGGGCAAGAACTTTGATGAACATCTTGAGAACTTGGAGGAAGTTTTCCAGAGAATAGCTGGCGCTGGTCTGAAGTTAAGTCCCAAAAAGTGTGCGCTGTTTAAAAAGGAAGGAAATTATTTGGGCCACAAGGTAACGACAGAGGGCATCTGCACTGCGAACGAAAAAATAGAGGCTGTAAATGATTGGCCAAGACCACAGAACCTACATGAATTGAGAAGTTTTCTTGGGCTGTGCACATATTACCGCCGATTTGTACCAAATTTTTCCAGCGTAGCCCATAGCCTCCATGAGCTTACAAGAAAAAACAAAGCTTTTGAATGGAAGAAGGAGCAAGAAGTGGCTTTCCAAACATTGAAGGAGCGTTTGTGCACTGCCCCAATGTTAGCATATCTGATTCCAGGAGCAACATTTATTCTAGATACAGATGCGAGTGGATATGCTATAGGAGGCGTTTTATCACAACTGGTCGATGGACAGGAGAAGGTAGTTGCATATTACAGCCGTTCGATTGAAAAACCAGAGAGGAACTACTGTGTTACGCGGAGAGAGCTGTTGGCATTGGTAGAGTGCATTAAACATTTTCACAAATACCTCTACGGCCAGCGATTCCGTGTCAGGACAGATCACGCAGCGTTGAAATGGCTTCTGCAGTTCCGTAATTCGGAAGGACAATTGGCACGGTGGATCGAGCGACTACAAAGCTACGACTTTTCCATTGAGCATCGAAAAGGTAGTACCCATGGAAATGCTGATGCAATGTCACGAAGACCATGTAGTTTGGAATGCAAGCACTGTTCAAAAGCCGAGGCTAAAGAAGACATTATAGATGTCCGGCTAATGAATATAACATGTACAGATGAATGGGACAAGGAACAGCTAAGAAAGTGCCAGCTAGAAGATGCAGATCTGTCACGTGTTATGCAAGGGCTCGAACGAAATGAAAGACCAAACAGAGAAGAGATGTTAGCAGAGAGTCCCATTGCGAAGTCATATTGGGCACAGTGGAACAGTTTAGAATTGATATCCGGTTGCCTTCATCGAGTATGGGAGAGTGAGGATGGTAAATACAAGAATAAACTGATAGTTGTTCCCAGAAAGAGGATTCCTGACGTGCTCAGCGAGCTGCATAATGGTCCAAGCGGAGGTCATCTTGGAATCACGAAGACGCTCGAGAAGATTAAACAGAGATTCTATTGGGTTGGTTGCCGTCAGTCGGTCACTGAGTGGATTGCGAACTGCGAGGTTTGCAGCAGAGCGAAAGGGCCCAGAACACGAAGTCATGGCCAGATGAAGCAATATAACCCAGGTGCGCCATTTGAAAGGATCGCCATGGATGTCGCAGGTCCATTTCCTACTAGCAACCGCGGAAACAAATAGGTACTGGTGGTTATGGATTATTTCAGTAAATGACCAGAGGTATACCCAATCCCAAACCAAGAAGCAGAAACAGTAGCAGAAGTGGTTAAAAACGAATGGGTTGCAAGGTATGGTGTACCAATGGAGTTACATTCTGACCAAGGCAGGAATTTCGAATCAGCTGTGTTCCAGGAAATGTGTAAGTCATTGGGCATTCAAAAAACACGGACAACTGCATTGCATCCTCAATCCGATGGTATGGTAGAACGATTCAATAGAACATTGGAGGAGCACTTAAGGAAAGTAGTAGACAAGTACCATAAAGAATGTGATACCCGCATACCATTATTCTTGATGGCTTACCGATCAGCAGTGCATGAGACAACGGGCCAAACCCCTGCAAAAGTAATTTTTGGCAATGACCTTAGACTGCCAGCTGATTTGAAGTTTGGGATAGATGCCAATGCGGAGAGAAATTTCAGGAAATCCACTAGTGATTTGGAAGAAGAGCTAAGAGAAATACATGATCTGATAAGGCAACGAACAAAGATTATGAGTGACAAGATGAAAGCCAGATATGATAAAGCAATTAATTCAGAAGGTTTTCAGGAAGTAGATTTGGTGCTGTTATAAAACCCACAACGTAAGAAAGGTTTGTCCCGAAATTGCAGTGTAATTGGGAAGGCCCATACAAAGTTGTAAAACGGATCAACGATGTAGTGTACCGCATACAAACCATCGGTAAACCACGAACCAAAATGAAAGTGGTCCATTTGGAAAGGCTGGCAACGTTTAGATCGAGAGATTTGTCTGATCGGGACGATCAGACTTAGGTGGAGGGCAGTGTCACGGATATTACCATCACTAAGTTATCCCATCACTAAGGCGATGCTAAGGCCATGCCAAGCAGTATTTACGTTAATAATCAAATCAAGTATACACATATATAAGGCAGCCCAGAGAGATGTCACACACAGACGCATTTACTTATACGCCTATGTGCGCGCGAGAGACTGTAAACTACAAACATTCACATCAATAATTCAATCTTTATGTATCTACATAAACGAAGAAATTATTGCGTCTACACATATGTACCATGTACGAATACAAGCAGCGGAGAGTCAATGCGCAAACACATGCATATATCTGAGAAGTGTGAGAGCTACTGGACTAGTAGATTCTGGAAGCGCCTAAAAGATGTATAAAATTGTGCAATTTTAGTTATAGCTGAGAAGTTTGAGAGCTCATGGACAATGCTAGTACATTCTGGAAAAATGCCAACGAGGAAACCAAAGGGTATAAAAGGCAACAGATGAAGAGGCGCAGTAATTCAGTTTGAGTTGAGCAATCAATCAGTTATTGATTAAGCACGCGATCTGGCGGCCAATAGTAGAGTTCAATTTGAGTTATCAATCAGTTTGGTTATTAAGTCAGCGAGTAGCAAAGTATAAGTGTCATTGTGAAGTACTTTAATAAAGGCCATTTTTCCATTATTCAATATTGGAGTTATTTATTCAACAGTTTAGTGATTCGAACTTAGCAGAGGATTGCAAATAAGAGGATTTGCAAGTAAATTCGTTACAATATATTAAATCTCTCATATATTAAAATTGTCTTTATATTGAAAATATTTCAGAAAAATTTATAGGACGGGTCCTTATTGGACCCCTGAACTCAAACTAGAATTTTTTTTTAATTTTTGTCTCTCTGTATGTTTGTACTCGCATCACTCAGATACCACTGCATAGAATTGAGTGCAACTTTCACTGTTGCATCAGCCGACGTCTAACTTTAATGTTGGGATACATCTCAAACCCCTACAATACTAGGGTCTTGAAACCCACAACATGGAGCCGGGTATTTTTCAAATGTATTTATGGGTATCAGATGAAACCTGTTGTTGAGGCATCTAACAAAATTTTTAAATATTTGATATACCTCAACCCGTTGCGAAGTTATAGGCCAAAATGTGTATCAGGGTTAGTATTATAAATAAAACGTTAAGTGAGGTAGTTACATTAGTACCTCGAAAGCGGTTTCGATATTACTTCACATCCACCAACAAAAGCCTTCGGTAAAGCATTTGGGGTTACACAAAGTTTGGTCAAGGACCAAACCCTACGTCATACATATACCATAAGCGCGGCGTAATTTCTAGATGTACATTGCGTATAAGAATTTTCTGCCTAACATCCGCCAAGGTTTAGATCCTAAGTAGTACTGGTTAGTACCTTACCATAGAGTCAATGTACTTAAGACTATTCTCTCAGTGGTACTACTAGTAAGTACTTCCGAAAAAGTTAATAGAGAGGAAGCAGGAAGAAGTAAACTACTTGTTTACCTAATGAAACACGTCTTAAACGGGCATACCTTCAAAATATTGTCAGATAACCAAAAGCTCTTGTAAGATGTAAAGTTTTTATACGAAGCATACTACCAAGGAATTATCCTATTTAACGTTCTTGCGTTCTTATACATACGTTACTTTCCCACGAGTAACTAGCTTCGAAAATTTCTTTGTAATTTACAGTATTAAATATATGTATAAGTGATTTAGACCATCCAAAGATAGAATCCAATCCAAAAATAAAGGTAACATTTTGAGAGAATCTATTTACCATCGAACTAGTACTTATTTTGTACTTAGATCAAGCTCTGAACCTGAAATTTTTATTACTAGCTAATGATTTCCCTACAGGGTATTTATCTAGATGAGGATGGCTTGTTAATATCAAATCAACGTTTTATTGCTAGCCAGTTCTCTTCACACGATAATCATATATTCGAAGATGAAGATATAAGTATTGGTCCTGATTGGAAGTTAAAGCGAGTTACAGCGGTAATAGTTCAGATAACCACATAAAGACTCAAAAAGTATGACATACACAGAAGGATTAACCGCCAATTTTAGTTTCGGCAAACATGTAACTTTAAATTCTCGAGTCCACATAACAAAGTCTGAAGTCAGGACGATATGCCTTAACCAAAATGTATATTTAATATCTTTCTACTTAAATTTTTAAGAACTACCCTAACCTAGATATCGACCTATCCTAATATAAAGATCGTAACTTGAAAGTTTTGTTAAAAAGGACGTATCTCAACGAAGTCTTTAATAAAGTCGTATCTCACAAGATCGGTTAAAAAGGTTTTAATTAAAATAGATTTTTTTTTACAGAAGAGATATGAACTAAATTTGGTAAAATTTTTCTTTTCACAATTCGTTTACGGAAGACACTAAGAGTACTTTAAGCTGAGTTACATTTGATAGTTCAATAAAACTATGTAGTATTTACAGATGAAATAGTTGCATATATTTCCACGGAAATATAAATAATAGAAGACTTGTAGCGTCCAACAATGCGGAAACAGACGGAAAGAAAATTTTTTTTTAAATTGGAGTCAACTAGAGAAACTTAACAAAATATAAAGCGCCACACGTGTAACATTGTTGTTTTTTTAAACGGTTTTATTTAGGTTGACTTGACAGGCTGCACGGCTGGCCGACCAGCGCGAATTTTGCAATTAAAATTTAAGTAACTTCCCGATAAGCTACAAGCTTGAAACTTGGAATATAGTTCAGAACCCGATGACAATGCGTAATAAGAAAAAAATCGCCGCTAGGTGGCGCAAGGATCGAGATATTCACAAAAATCGTATTTGTGGTCCAATTTCCCAGATGTTTGGAACATAATACATAGAAGAATAAAAAGCGACCTATGAAAAAAATCTCCGCTAGGTGGCGCATGGATCGAGATATTCACAAAAATCGTATTTGTGGTCCGATTTGGCTCATATTTGGAACACATAATACATACATAATAGAAAGCGGCTTATGAAAAAAATCACCGCTAGGTGGCGGAAGGATCGAGATATTCACAAAAATCGTATTTGTGGTCCGGTTTGGCTCATATTTGGAGATTGTCATGGAGTCGTACCTGGGATCTATTTTCAACTCCAATGGAATCCTCCCAGTTTGCAAGTAGTCGAGCTGTGCATGCTAGCTTTAGTCGGGTTCTAAGCTCGTCGGATTGGGGTGGGCTCTTGCTCACTACTTTTGTGCAGATACACGACCGTACAACAAAAGAAATTCATGCACAATGTACCTAACTAAACTAGACAAAAGAAAATGCAATAGAAATCAAAGAAAATTACCCCTTTTATAATACACGGGCAGACTTCTCCGATGATGAAAACTCTAGATTCAAATCCGAGAAGCAATATACCCGCTTCTCCAATCTCCCCTACCCAACCATTACGAGATACACATTTGCAGTATCACCAAACCCAACCAAAATCCACAGACCTACGGCTCAATCATCCCACTAAATTAAAAAATCTATCTTTTCATCTTGATCACTTACTTATGTATAACAATTCATTTTTTAATTCGATACAGATTCTTATACATTTTTATAATCTCAACTATACTTATCTGCCCTATTCTAAATTTACATTTATTAATGTCAAATAACTTTTATTTATTCTCTTCAAATATTTGGGACACCCTAATAATTCGTTTGTTATCCTATGGTGTAACAATTTTGTTATATATCTATATAAATGTACATATTCTTAGTTTATAAGAGATACCATTTAAGAAGAAAAGCAATACGTTCTCTTAGCAAAGGAAAATTTCATATAATCAGACAACTGTCTGTACGTATTTACATAAGTACATATCTACATACATAGCTAGGTATAAACTTTTGCGCGATCGTATTGCCTTTATGCTGTTCATATGCATAACAACAATATAATGATCAACAATCAAAGAGTACTTACAATTGTCCCAGCGAGGTCAGCAGGCGCCCGATGAACTGCGTCGGTAGGCTGGAAAGCTTCTCTTAAAAAAATTTGTCGCACTACTCTACAACTAAATGTACATACATACATATTTACACAGGTATATTTGTTTTTTGTTTCTTTTCAAGCTCAGCAAATAGCACTGATGACCTGATACGAAACTTTCATTCTCTCTCAATTTGTTTCCAGGAAAGGGGCTTGAAATCAGCTGTCTGTTCATTCAATTGTAAACAAAAGTTCATTAGTTTCCAAGAATGGGGTCTGAAGTCAGATGGCTATAGAGTTGCCTAAAATACGCAAAAAAAATTCTCCAAGAAATCCGTTCTTTTTCATTATTTTCAAATAAATCAGCAAGTAAACTGATAAATACTTATTAAAATTTATAAAAAAGGTAAAGTTTTGTAGAAATGTTTTGTGATAGATAAGTGAAAAAATATGAAATAATATATTTCAATTGCGTTGCTTTGCTTTGTTGCTCTGGCACCACCATAAGATAACAATAAGCGGCTAGTCCCTTTTTTCACTTTGATGCGACCAAAACGTTTATGTACATACATATGTATATCCGCATACAATAAAAAACGCAAAAGATTTATAAGAAATTACGAAATTATATCACTTGGTGAAGTATCTGCGTTGTCGTCCGCAAAAGGCTGTTAATTAAACATGTTGCGTTAACCTATACGTATACCTGCAATTTATCTCAGCTGTCAAAAATGGAATGTCGCAACGCTCCTCAAAAACATGGCCTTTATGCATCCATTTACATTAATGCGAAGACTAAGAAGCTGACTTTTTCACCAATCGAAAGTTGCTACCAAAACCCGTTTCGTGTGCAGCCCTTCGCTGAAAGGTGTTGTCACTGATAAATTTTCCACAGGTGAAAAAGAGTAATTTTTTTCTTCGGATTTGTAATACTGACAAAAATTCGAGTTTTTTGATATTCCATTTGACAAACTTGAGTAAATTTTCGGTGAAAATCATAAATTAAACCTTTACCATGTAAAATACCCAAAAGTTATTCTGAAATGCCCAAATTTGGTTTTGAGTATGGTGGCATCTATAGCCAATGTTATAAAAAATGCACATTTTCACGCGCTCTCAGAGAGCGAGAAGTTTCGTATCAGGTCATCGGTGGCAAATAGTCTACTCATTTTACCTCTATAATAATACTACCGCTAGAAATTTACGCACGCCAGTGCATCGTTAACAAAATTTATTAGAGGGGTTTATCCTGCTATTAGCAGCAGAAAAAAAGAAGACTTAAAACGAAAATGTATTATTATAAAATAATTTCAGGAAAGTACGTGAATGTATCTATATTTAATTCTTTTTATATTCCTACATAATTAAATATTTTATAAGGGAATTTACAAATTAGAAAATGTTTGCAGCTCTATCCCTCTGCACACGAAAATTGCATACCTTTAAAATTCAAGGTAATAATAAAATTTTTTTGTCCGGAAAAGAATTTGGTTCTATCGAGTAGTTTGGGGCAATTATCTCGGTTTTTTTCATATAGAACTGTTGGTGTATTTCGGATTTCACAGAAATTTACAGATTAAAACTTTGGCATGTGGACGACTTAGCCAAACTATTTTTAGGCAGGTAAAGATACCCGGTATACGCATATATCAGCATAAATAAATTTAAAGTTGAATGGCTTGATGACTTTGTTGCCACCTGTATTCTATCATCACCAGTTTTTCTATTTAAAGTGATCCACTATCTTTTGCGCAGCTGATGGTTTCGCTTCCTCTTGAAGATCGGTGGCACGCTTTTCTGCTATGTGCCTTTTAATAAAGCATGTGTCAGCACTCGTAAGCGAATAAAAATTTTGAAATTCCCTTTTTTGGAATTATTGCTTTTAAATTACAGATCAACGAATTTAAGCGCAATACCGATATTGGTTACTATACAGACTTTAACTTATATATTTTTTCTTACTCGAACTTCACACTTTGACGATCCCAATCAGAAGGACGGAAGCTCTCACCTTTGCGGAAGCCCTCACCGATCGTTCTCTTCATATCACTCAGCTGATCGATTCTCTCCAAGGTATTACCATTCTCAACTGTCAGAATAAAAAACTGTTCCCAGCTAGTGTTGTTAAACGCCAAAAAATTGCATATTATAATTTTTTCTTTTAGCCCAAGAAAATCAGAAAATCGCACTCTCAAATCATATTTGACATACAGAAATAGAAATCGCTTTAGTAAAAAAAATTCACGCTAGGTGTATCAAAAATTGAGATATTCAAAATACTCGTACTTGTCTGTCCGATTTGGTTCTTTGAACAAATATTATATACAGTTCGGTAGAAGGGACATCAAAATACTTTGGAGCAAACAAGTTCAAATTTTGCTAGTGAAATTTCAGTATAATAAAATAAATAAAAAAAAAATGTTTAAGTTAAACGGTTTTATTGAAAGCAATATTTACATTAAGTAATAATAACACTAAAATATAGAAAATAAAATAATTAAAAAAAAATTTTTAGTTAAACGGTTTTATTAAGTTAATTTAGTGACGACCTTTAATAATGTATCTGTGAGTTAAGCTGGCTCGAGGTCAGGTGTAATAAAACACAAACAGTTCTTGTATAGCCGATATATTTCGATTACCTTCGGTAATCGTCCTCAGGGCAACTATTAACAATAAAAAACAACATGAAAATTATAATGAAACAATATATCACAAATAACAATAATTTTTCTTTCCAAAACTAATTACATACATTTATTTCACTTTTACACTGTCTGACGTGGAGTATTATACTGTTTATTTTTTGTTAACAAGGGTCTCTATGACTGTGCAGTATTATCAATATCTGTTTTGTAGTTAATTCGTATGTTTGAAGGTGTGTTAACGATATGTAACATTTCTAATGTATACCTCTTCTTTCATTTCTCTTCTTTCTCAATAACTGAAGCGTCGTCGAAGTTCGGACTGTGATAACTGCTGGCACAGTGGGTCATGAGAGCTGTTTTGTGATTGTTAGTAGAATTACTTTGTTTATAATCAGATTTGTGTTGTGACAGTCGAGTATTTAATTTTGCTTCTTCGCTATTATAGCAATCTGATTAGGCAAGTCGCTCTGATAAACCAGGTACGTAAATAACAAATTTAAATATTTTTGGTTTTTTGGTATAAGATCTCGGTTTGTTGATCGCGTTCTTCTTATTAAATTTTTACAATATTCTCTGGAAAATCATTATCTCTTAATAGTAATTTAATTTCTTCTATAATTTCTTTGTGGTAAGTGTCGTCCGATATTTGTAGCATTCGTCTTATATGCTGTATGGATAATCATCGTCCTTGGGTGTTTGGAGTTAAAATTGATGATACGTCCTGATGATATTGGTTTCTTATACCACTTCAATTTAATTTGATTGCCTTCTCTTATTACAAGTGAGTCCAGGTAGGGTAATTTTCCATTTTCTTGGAGTTCCGTAGTAAATTTTATATATCGATCAAAGGAGTTTAATACGTCAAGTGTGTTTTGTACCTCGGCTTCTTTTACTATCGCAAAAATGTCATCAACATATTTTGCTACAGATCTTGGCTCTTGCATTAGCTTTTCAATGCTATTTTCCAACCACTTTTCCATTAATATGTCTGCTATGATTGGTGGGGTCGGTTATCCCATTGGTAATCCTTGGAGTTGAGTATATATCGTGTCATTAGATTTAAAATATGGTTGTGTGGGTATGCTAGGGAACAGTGATACAACATCGAAAGAAATAAGTTTTTCATCGTCACAAATAAATATATTATTTATCTTTTCTTTAAAATCAAGGGTATTTTTTACGTTGTAGCTCGAATTTAATGTTAATTTCATTAAAATGCTTGAAATATATGTACAAAGGCCGTAGGATGGTGATGGTATAGTTGAACATATGGGCCTGAGAGGTGTACCTTCTTTATGAATTTTAGGTAGCCCGTAAATCCTCGGTGGTAATGCCGTTGTTGTAATCATCTTGTTCCTCTCAAAGGCCGACATATATTTCAAACATTTTAATGAAATTAACATTAAATTCGAGCTACAACGTAAAAAGTACCCTTGATTTTAAAGAAAAGATAAACAATATATTTATTTGTGACGATGAAAAACTTATTTCTATCGATGTTGTATCACTGTTCCCTAGCATACCCACACAACGTGCACTTGACGTAATAAGAGAAAAATGGACAATAATAGAAGAGTACACTAAAATACCTAGAAAATGTTTATGGAAATAGTAAAGTTCTGCATTGAGGAAAATAGATATTTTAAATTTAATGACACGATATATACTCAACTCCAAGGATTACCAATGGGATCACCGACCCCACCAATCATAGCAGACATATTAATGGAAAAGTTGTTGGAAAATAGCATTGAAAAGCTAATACAAAAGCCAAGATCTGTAGCAAAATATGTTGATGACATTTTTGCGATAGTAAAAGAAACCGAGGTACAAAACATACTTGACGTATTAAACTCCTTTGATCGACATATAAAATTTACTACGGAACTCGAAGAAAATGGAAAATTACCCTACCTGGACTCACTTGTAATAAGAGAAGGCAATCAAATTAAATTGAAGTGGTATAAGAAACCAATATCATCAGGACGTATCATCTATTTTAACTCCAAACACCCAAGGACGATGATTATCCATACAGCAACGGGCTGTATAAGACGAATGCTACAAATATCGGACGACACTTACCACAAAGAAATTATAGAAGAAATTAAATTACTATTAAGAGATAATGATTTTCCAGAGAATATTGTAAAAATTTAATAAGAAGAGCACGATCAACAAACCGAGATCTTATACCAAAAAACCAAAAATATTTAAATCTGTTATTTACGTACCTGGTTTATCAGAGCGACTTGCCAAATGAGATTGATATAATAGCGAAGAAGCAAAATTAAAAACTCGACTGTCACAACATAAATCTGATTATAAACAAAGTAATTCTACTAACAACCACAAAACAGCTCTCATGGCCCATTGTGCCAGCAGTTATCACAGTCCGAACTTCGACGACGCTTCAGTTATTGAGAAAGAAGAGAAATGAAAGAAGAAGTTAGAAATGTTACATATCGTTAACCATTGTAAACTTTACCAAGTAGCGCAACTAACAGCTGATCGCTCAAAATTTGCACACACATACAAACATCACTAATGGCCATATTACGGAAATCTTGGCGAAATTGAAGTTAAATTTTTAAACAGACATAAAATGTTATAATTTTGGAATATATAGCATCTAGGACACCTTAATTGCAGTAATTGAAAGAAAATGTTTGCTTATACTCAAGTATTTAATTACTTTTTCTAAATTTATCTTTAATATTGATGCAATGATTGATCCAATGCAACTTTGGTCTTCCTACTGTTCTTCATTCTACTCCATTCGAGTGCCTATTTTCACGGCCTGCGAGTGCCTTCCACTCTATTCGCAACATAACCTCGAATTAAGCTGCCAAACTATATAGTAAACAATGTCGTTAACACACCTCAAACATACGAACTAACTACAAAACAGGTATTGATAATACTGCACAGTCATACAGACACTTGTTAACAAAAAATAAACAGTATAATACACCACGTCAGACAGTGTAAGAGTGAAATAAATGTATGTAATTAGTTTGTTAAAGAAAAATTATTGTTATTTGTGATATATTGTTTCATTATAATTTTCATGTTGTTTTTTATTGTTAATAGTTGCCCTGAGGACGATTACCAAAGGTAATCGAAATATATCGGTTATACAAGAACTTCTGGTGTTTTATTACATTAAACGGTTTTATTGGAAACAATACTTACATTAAGTAGTAATAATACTAAAAGATAGAAAATTAGTTGGGTAGGTCCTAGGTACTAGTCATCACACTCCTCATCAATCTAGGGCGTTGGTCAGACAATTAAATAAAAGCGTTGGGCGCGTGAAATTTCTGAAAATGTGGGGCGTAGCAAAACCTGATTAAGGTTCAGTTGGTCTTACTTATGACTATCAATAGAAATTCGACGCGTCCAACGCTTTTATTTAATTGTCTGATCAACGCCGTAGATTGATGAGGAGTGTGATGACTAGTACCTAGGACCTACCTAATTATTTTCTATCTTTTAGTATTATTAGTAGTTAATGTATGTATTGTTTTCAGTAAAACCGTTCAACTTAAAAATTTTCTTTTAATTATTTTGTTTCATTTAAAAATGCTGTTACCAGATTCTTGTATTACACAAATATAATGAATTTGGGTCCAGAAATTCAGAAATCCTAGAAAATATTTTAGCGGTATACTTTGTTGTTTTGTTTAAAAAGTTTTTCACAATAATTTGAAAACTCCTACGTTTTCTATGCTTTTTACACTTAAAGCAGTAACCTCATCATCTAAAATCATTAAAATCAATAACTCTCATCTGAACAATTTTCGCCATGCTATAAAATTAAAATGCCGTGTAACAGGAGCAACACTTTTGTGACTACATAAACTCTGTTTCAATTTTTTACATCCCTGCACAGAACCCTAATTGACCGTTTTCAACCGAAACAACAATCGTAACCCAGATTTTCTCGTTAAGCTAACTTAAGCGAGTGCCTGTCAGGAAGAAGTCAACAGCATAGTACAGGTCTACAAGTAGGATATGTAGCAGCACGCACATACACAGCCACGCTCACCTGATAAAATGCTTGTTCTTGTTGGTTTTTTTGGGGATGCTATTTGGCACTGGCACAGGAGGGTGGGGCCGTGTGTAGAAGTCCACGAAAGTGGGGAAAGCTTCTGACCGCCATTCACCTGGGAATGGCCAGAGCGATTCTTTTGCATGCGGTTCAAGCAGCTCACTACTGCCGGTCGCTTGCGGCCAAGTATCCTCTGGGTAGCCGCTAAACACCCGTTTAGCGGTGAGCTAATGTGAGAAGGCGACAACCTGGCTAGGCCACTCTGACATAATCGGTTTAAGGGCTAGCCGGGGGAGATTTCATCGGCAGCGTCTGTACACCTCTAGGTGCGGCTGCAAGCGGGCGTCTGTCTTGGAGCAAGCGGCTCGCTATATAAACGTGCCAAGTAATATTTTCACCCCCGCTGAGCGGGTTGTGCGCTGGGCTTGGGACCCGCCACGTAAAACCATACTCCAATGAAATATAACAACAAGCCTCGGATAAATACACTCTCTATTGATGACGACCATGGCAAACGTTTGAAGGACAATGAATTGAGGGCATGCACCTGGAACGTCCGCTCCCTGAATGGGATTGGTGCAGATGCCCGGCTGGTTGATGTCCTCGTCAAAGCAAAATCTGACATCACCGCCATCCAAGAAATGCGTTGGACGAAGCAAGGAAGAAAGAAGATCAAAAATTGTGACATATATTGGAGTGGCCATGCGAATAAGCGCAGTTTCGGCGTCGGATTCGTGGTGGGAGAGAGACTTTGTCGCCAAGTGCTGGCGTTCACGCCTGTGGACGAGCGTCTCGCCGCTATTCGAATAAAAGCAAAATTTTTTAATATATCATTCATCTGCGCCCATGCGCCGACAGAGGAGAAAGACGATGAGGTGAAAGACACTTTTTATGAACAATTAGAACGCACATACGAGCGCTGCCCCCGTCATGATATAAAAGTCGTGCTTGGCGACTTTAACGCCAGGGTGGGCAAAGAAGGTGTTTTTGGCCCTACAGTCGGAAAGTTCAGCCTACACAATGAAACTTCTCTTAACGGACTGAGGCTGATTGACTTTGCCGGTGCTCGAAACATGGTCATATCAAGCACGAGGTTCATGCATAAAAAGATACATCAAGCTACATGGCTGTCTCCTGATCGAAATACTCGCAATCAGATCGATCACGTTGTGATAGACGGGCGGCATGCCTCCAGTGTTTTAGATGTGCGAACGATCCGAGGACCTAACATCGATTCGGACCATTATCTCGTTGCAGCCAAAATACGCACCCGCCTCAACGCGGCTAAAAACAAGGAACAAAAAACACAAGGAAAGCTAGACGTCGAAAAGCTTCAATCACAACAGACTGCCAATGATTTCGCAACTCGACTCTCACACCTGCTCTCTGAGGGCACAACTCATCCTGAAGGAATACAGGAGCAGTGGGAGCATATCTCCAAAGCACTTCATACTGCCGCCGAGGAAAAAATTGGTTACCGGCGGCCACGAAAAAACAACTGGTATGATGAAGAATGCCGCGTTGCAACCGAAAGAAAAGACGCTGCCTACAGGGCTACGTTAAAAGCGAGCGCGACAAGAGGAGTGTGTGAACGCTATCGTGAGTTGAAAAGGGAAGCGAGACGCCTTTTCAGGAAGAAAAAAGCAGAAGCAGAAAGGCGTGAGTGCGAGGAGCTTGAGCTGCTAGCCACCAGGAATAACGCCCGAAAATTCTACCAAAAAATACGGCGACAGACGGAAGGTTTTAAGACCGGGGCAAACTCCTGTAGGAATGAAAACGGCGACCTTGTAACTGATGTCCAGAGAGTGCTTAGATTATGGAGGGAACACTTCTCTGCTCTCCTAAATGGAGGCAGCAATTCACCGCGTAGAGATGAAGAACCCGATCCCGCAATCGAGGATGATGGAATATATGTCCCCCCGCCCGATTATGACGAAGTTAGAATAGCAATAACCAGATTGAAAAACAACAAGGCCGTGGGCGCTGATGGATTGCCTGCGGAGCTATTCAAGTTCGGCGGCGAGGAGTTGGTAAGGCGCATGCAGCAGCTTCTTAGCAAAATATGGGCGGACGAAAGCATGCCCGACGGTTGGAATCTAAGTGTTCTTTGCCCAGTCCACAAGAAGGGGGATACTGCAAAATGCACCAACTATCGTGGAATCAGCCTTCTTAATATCGCATATAAGGTCCTTTCAAGTGTATTGTGCGAAAGATTGAAGCCCACCGTGAACCGGCTGATTGGACCTTATCAGTGCGGCTTCAGACCTGGTAAATCTACCATCGACCAGATTTTCACAATGCGCCAAATCTTGGAAAAAACCCGTGAAAAGAGAATCGACACACATCACCTCTTCGTCGACTTTAAAGCCGCCTTCGACAGCACGAAAAGGAGCTGCCTATATGCCGCTATGTCTGAATTTGGTTTCCCCGCAAAACTTATACGGCTGTGCAAAATGACGTTGAGCAACACCATCAGCTCAGTCAGAATTGGGAAGGACCTCTCCGAGCCGTTCGAAACTAAACGAGGTTTCAGACAGGGTGACCCCCTATCGTGCGATTTCTTTAATTTGATGCTGGAGAAAATTATACTAGCTGCAGAACTTAACCGCACTGGAACAATATACTATAAAAGCGTGCAATTACTGGCATATGCTGATGACATTGATATCATCGGCCTAAACACCCGCGCTGTTAGTTCTGCTTACTCCAAGCTGGAAAAAGAAGCGGTAAAGATGGGTTTGATGGTGAATGAGGACAAAACGAAGTACCTGCTGTCATCGAGCAAAGAGTCAGCGCATATGCGCCTTGGCAACCACGCTACTGTTGGCAGCCATAATTTCGAAATAGTAAAAGACTTCGTTTATTTGGGAACCAGCATCAACATTAGCAACAGCATCAGCACTGAAATCCAGCGAAGAATCAATCTTGCCAATAAATGCTACTTTGGACTAGGTAGGCAATTGAAAAGTAAAGTCCTCTCTCGGCGAACGAAAATCATACTCTACAAGTCACTTATCGTACCCGTCCTGCTATATGGGGCAGAAGCATGGACCATGACAACAGCAGATGAAGCGGCTTTGGGAGTGTTCGAGAGAAAAGTTCTTCGAAAGATTTATGGACCTCTACGCGTTGGCGATGGCGAGTACCGAAGAAGATTTAATGATGAGCTGTACGAGCTATACGCAGATATCAACATAGTCCAGCGAATTAAAACGCAGCGGCTGCGCTGGCTAGGCCATGTTATGCGAATGAAAGATGATGCTCCGGCCAAGAAAGTGTTTCTATCGGAACCCGCCTATGGAAGCAGAGGTAGAGGGCGGCCCCCACTCCGTTGGAAGGACCAGGTGGAAAACGATTTAAAATCCCTTGGTGTGACCAATTGGCGCCGGTTGGCGGAGCGAAGGAGCGACTGGCGCGCCTTGTTGGACGGCCATAACCGTTTAGACGGTTAAGCGCCAATTAAGTAAGTAAGTAAGTAAGTATTTGGCACTGTTGTACTTCTTAGGTCCAAGAAAAGTTTAGTAGCTGCTAACGAAAACTGGATAAAATTTTTATTGTAAAATTACAAAGAAATATCCTTACTTACTTTCAAACGAGCACTTAATTACATCTCTCTTTAAAATCCATATGTTTTGGACAATTTTAATTAACAAATTGTGATACTTTATTACCGGGGACGATTGCTGAAACATGACCAAAGCCGTTGGGGGAAGTATTAATAGACGCGTTTTTGCCTCGCTTCCAATAATTCGAATACTTTTTCGCCTTTGGACTTTTGATAACTCTTTTTATATCTCTTTCTACTATTTTGGACGGGTTATTGCAGTCGACCTAGGTTTCAAACTGTTTTTCGCGGAACACTTTTGAACGGGTAGAAAAACTTAGCACCGGTATTTGTATTCTTAATGCTGGAAAACCTACGCGTCATCAGATACCCCAATTCAAGACTTTTGTATAATTTTCTGTAGGACCCATATATGTAGGTGCACCTCATTTTCATACTAAATTCGTTCAAAAAAATTTACTATCACAGCAACCCATATCTGATATTCCGCTCTTTTTTTTTTTTGTTTCCGTGCGTCGCTTTCCACAACAGCAACCCCGGTAATTTTGACACTTCGTTCAGTGTCAAACGCATGTTCCACGCAGGTTCCACTGAGTTCCACAATAGTTTGACACTGACCGAAATGTCAAACGGCAGTGTGTTAGAAAGAGAAAGGAATTGTTTCCTTCTCATACATATCATACTTGTAAACCTGTACTATGGTCAACACACTTGTACCACAATGCAGATAATATATATATAGTTTATTAATAAAGAATTTCTATATTTTACAAGTAGATGAAAATATTTTTTTAATAATCAAAAAATGAAAATTTTTTGAGTATAACAAATGAAAAAATGAAAATAAAATTATTGAATAAACTAATGAAATTACAAAGTATATAAAGTTAAATTAAAATTTATAATGTACTAGCAGACCAGGCAGACGTTGGTCTGCCCTAAATTTGGCCTATCTGCATATATTTTAATAAGCTTTTTCCATCTAACTCTGCCCTACCCCTCTACACTTTTTCCTAATCTTTTTATTCACTCCTCCCTCCGTCTTTTTCGCTTCTTCTCCATCTTCGTCTCATTCGATCTCTTTCTCAGTCTCCTTCCCTCTTTTCTCTTCTCTCAAGTTTTTCTCCTTCTTCTTCATTTCTTATTGCCAGTCCCAGAGGGTGGTATGTATTTTGTTCCACTCCCACTCCGAGTCGCAGTCTCAGTCCCAGTCCTAGTCCTATTCCCAGTCCCAGTCCGTCTCCGTCGTTTATATACCAAATTTCAGGCAAATCGAATAGGACGTATGTAAATAGGTATGTGGGTATTTTTAATTATTGCCCTTATTTCGGCTTCGCATGCATATTTATCAGTTTTGTCAGGTTGATGCGACTAAATCGAATATCACAATGAACTTTAGACCTCTCAGCAACAGCTTTCATTTGATATCCATAATACACACACATTCTATCTCGAGACCCTAATCACTCAGCGGTGTAAAACTTACTCTGTATTATAGCGCACTTCAACAGCAATTTGATACCCATAATGTAAAAACACATTCTAGGAGTATCCGGGTCCACCTTTTATGCTATATCTCGAGACCTTATCCTCCCAGATGTATGAAAATTGTCCTGTACTATAGCACTCATCAACAGTTTTCATTTGATATCCATATTGTATAAACATATTCTGGGGGTACCCGGGTCCAAGTTTTGATCTCAAGACCCTATGCTCGTAGCGAAAAAAAGGTAGACGTTGGCCGATTCTCAGACCTGCCCAATATGCTCACAAAATTTGATGAGAATCGGTTCAGCCGTTTCGGAGGAGTTGAGCCTCTAACACCGTGACAGAAGAATTTTATATACCTATTGAATTTTTTCTAAAAAAAAATCATAACTCAAGAATGGCTAAACCAATTTGGGATTTCAAAATCAACTAACCTTCATCTCTCCTTCCTGTATCTTTCCTAAAAATTTCATGGCAATCTTTCTATCCATTCTCGAGTTATGGAGTGACAATCAAAATGTACACTTCTTTTTATATATATAGATTAAAAGGAACCCTACAGACACATGAATTTATATTTTGGTTCATCAATTAATTTATTTTGCAAGTTGTAAACAGCAAAAAAATTAAATTAAATTATCAGCTTTTTCGATAATTTTTTCAGTTACATCCGTTTTAACCGATCTCCTGAGATACAACTTCGCTCGCCTTATTACCAAAACTTTGAAGTTACAACCTTTCTATTAGGATAGGTCGATATGTAGTTGTTCTTGATAATACGAGTAATTTTCCATTTTCAGTCCACCTCCACCTGCGCCAGTAGCGATTGCATTTTATCTTGGCGTTTCATACGCGGCATCTATAGGTGGATTGGGTACACTAATTGGAACTGGTACAAATATTGCTTTTAAAGGAATTTTCGAGAAAAAGTTCCCCAAAACCGATGACGTAGAATTTTTACCATTTATGGCATTTAACGTACCACCAATGCTAATAAATACAACACTGGTCGCTTTGGGACTGCAATGGCAGTATATGGGTTTATTTAGATCGGGAAATAGAAAAATTGCATCATCCAAAGAGGCGGAAGAAGCTGCACGTAAAGTTATTAAGGAAAAGTCGAAAGAGTTGGGACAATTTTCATGCCATGAACTTCAAGTTGGTATTTTATTTATTTTGATGATAATAAGTTTCCTCACAATGAAGCCCGGGATGGGAAATTTAAAGGGTTATGCAGACGTTTTAAATGAAAAATGAGTTTTCTTGAATTAAATGTATGGGTAAAATTTTCAAATTGTACCTTAATTTCTATTCTTACGTCCCATAATAATATACATGTTACATGCATGTCGTCGACTTAGAGTGCAAGCCTGCTAACAGACGTAAAAAAAATTTCATGGCAAACAAAACTTTTAGAATTTTTGCATTTTTGCATTAGCTCCTCTCTGCCAAACTGCATCAAAAAGTCATTTTTGAAAAATATGGTTCTTAGCAGGTTTGCCTTCTAAGCCGACGATATCTAAGTATTTCACCTTTCATCCATAGAGCTATTCAAAACTTAGCGATCTTAGGTCGAATCTGAGGGATGGTTTCAACCAGTGCCTTTCAATACATTACTGTCAGGAGTATCGGACCTCCATGAGGAAATATAAGGAAGTCATACATAATGCAAGAATAAAATAATGGCGAAAACATTGCGAGTCCCTCGTGCCCATATCAGCAAGTTTTGGAAAGCTTATAGTCAGAAATTATTAAATTAAGACCATTGTCAAGCGCACGGACGGAGCATGGACAGTATCAGCAGCTGAAAGCCTGGCAATCTTTATGGATACTTACTCGCCGGATGGCCCCGAAGAGGCAGTCCAAATAGCCTGGCTAAAAAAATCTTCTTGTCATCAGCTGCGGTAAATGATAATTCCCCCCATTATGCTGTGGAAGACTCAAAAATATTTGGTTAAAGAACTAGACGAAATTTTCACTTCATGCATTCGCTACAGTCACATCCTGCCCACGAGGATCAAAACTGGGGTGGTTTTCATCCGAATGTCGAGACATTGATGGGGCGAAGATTTCAGGACAATATGTCTCACACCTTTCATGCTAAAAGCACTTGAGAGATTACTTGATATACACATTAGGGAACTTCTTGATGGGAATCCCTTTTCCACAGCACAACTGAGTACCTGTGGGGAAAGTCCACAGAGACAGCGCTACATGAGATGGTGGAACAGGGAGGAAAATTCTTTTGCATAAAAAATTTACACAATTGGCACGAACCAGAATAGAAGTAGGATTAATGAAGACAAACAAAAAAACCGCTGTGATGGCTGAATGGTTATAGCAGCGGCGCCTAAACGTTGCCGATGAAGGAATTTAGCAGTTCCCGAAATGGATCTATACAACGAGCTTTGGCAGTTGTCTAAATTTTTTCTTTCTTCTATTCTAATTTAAAAATTTTTTCAATTAAGAAAAAATTTATCATAACAATAATAATGATAAAAAATTATTGTTAGGCCTTGAGCTCGATTCGAACCCGCGATCTTAAAATCAGTAGGCCGATATAACAACAAAAATTGTTAATACATCCCAGAGCACGGGAAAAAAAGTGTCAATAAAATATGACACTATGGCAGCATTGAAGTGGGATTAATGAAGACAAACAAAAAAACCGCTGTGATGGCTGAATGGTTATAGCAGCGGCGCCTAAACGTTGCCGATGAAGGAATTTAGCAGTTCCCGAAATGGATCTATACAACGAGCTTTGGCAGTTGTCTAAATTTTTTCTTTCTTCTATTCTAATTTAAAAAAAAATTGTTTCAATTAAGAAAAAATTTATCATAACAATAATAATGATAAAAAATTATTGTTAGGCCTTGAGCTCGATTCGAACCCGCGATCTTAAAATCAGTAGGCCGATATAACAACAAAAATTGTTAATACATCCCAGAGCACGGGGAAAAAAGTGTCAATAAAATATGACACTATGGCAGCATTGCCAACAAACAAGTCCAATTTTCACAGCCATTCTGCAACAGATGTCGCAGTGTTGTGAATATCAATTGGCACGAACCAGAATAGAAGTAGGATTAATGAAGACAAACAAAAAAACCGCTGTGATGGTTGAATGGTTATAGCAGCGGCGCCTAAACGTTGCCGATGAAGGAATTTAGCAGTTCCCGAAATGGATCTATACAACGAGCTTTGGCAGTTGTCTAAATTTTTTCTTTCTTCTATTCTAATTTAAAAAAAAATTTTTTCAATTAAGAAAAAATTTATCATAACAATAATAATGATAAAAAATTATTGTTAGGCCTTGAGCTCGATTCGAACCCGCGATCTTAAAATCAGTAGGCCGATATAACAACAAAAATTGATAAAAAATTTACTCTTACTGCGTTTTTCCATGTGAAATCTAACGCGGTAGATCGTTCCTAGTTACTTCTTAACCGGGAGATATCAGGTGAGCTTCGAGGAGCGAAAATAATTAGCAGATATGTAGGGGCACAACACTAGGTGGGGTGCTCTCATAACTCATTAATATAAATGGCATTCTAACAAAAATCGACACAAATGATGTGAAGATTGTTGCATCCGCTGACGAGCGCTACGATTTCGGATATATTCCCTTTCGTCCATCAATCAATTGGAATTGTATGCAGCCTATCGCTTTCTACGCCTGAACGATGATCGGTAAGAAATCAGGTTGTCCAAATATGTTGTTATATCTGTATGAGGCAATGGTGCTACCAGTGCTCACGTATGTCTCTATTGTGTGGTGGGAAGTATAATCGCATCAGCCTACAGAAATTAGGGCGCTGCTGCTACCGGAGCTTGTCACACCAGCCGCGGTTTTAGACCAAACCTTATACCAGCTTCCAATATATATGCACATACTATGTACGCCGGCACAAACCACACAATACCCACAAAGACCATAACAGTACTTTTAATTTACTGACGGCGGGAACTTTTAACTCTGATATGGATTATAATCCCAGCCAACTGCAGTTTGAGGGCAGCGTTTACATTATCCTTCCTAGTAGGGACCCAGCAAAATTGGAAGAGCACCACAGGCTATGCTCTATCCAGAGATACATCGTCAGACTGAAATTAAAGAAAGAAAAGCAGTCTAATGAGTAGATATAAGGCTCATAAACTTATAGCGGTCTGTGCCGGTCATTGGTAAAGATAGGTATGCCACATAAAAACTAATGCAGAAGTTGTAAAGATATAACCTCCAAAGAGATTGTTGAGCACTTTCTGTGTAAATTCCCGACTCTAAGATTGATTTTAGAAATAACTCGGGATGGTAGTGGTGCATATCCGATGTAGCATCCAGTGGGCGCAGACGAGTTTTAAGGCATCAAAACAGGTTTTCATTAGTTACTTAAATAACCTTAGATTAACCTGTCTACCTGAATATTTTAACCTGTCGTAGTTGTCAAAAAGATCGAAAATTGTATAGATTGAGAGTAGATTAGTTGTTGCACTATTTTCAAGCGTTTTTTGAAATCGATGGCTGCGTAGAATATAATTTAATCTCGGCTACCATTTCGAAACCGCCTTATTTCAAAAATGTTCATATTTCAGATTATATCTTTCTTATAAGTTGACTATATTTTAATCAGAGTTGTCGAATTTTCGAAACAAACTCCAAGATATAGCCTTGCTCAAACCAAATCTAAAGTAGCATGATTTCAAAAAAAAAAAAAAAGAAACTTAAAAACAAATTCTATGCTGAGGTGTTTTCGAACTGGCAGCGGAAATATGGTGTTTGTTCACGCATTCGTCGATAAAGTCTTTTTTTTTTTTTTTGAAAGGTACACCAAGTTTCATAAGCTATGACATCTAACTGCCTTGCTTTTTTGCAGAAAGATCAGACCTTCCTGCGGCCTTATGTTGATTTCATTTCTACTCTTCGTATTGCCTGTTAATTACTTTTTCATGAAGTATTGCATTTGTCGCAGTAACTAAAGTAGTTACAACTGAGAAATACTTAAACACAGTTCTTATAATCTCCATAACAAAAAAGGTTGATAGAAGTTTTTTGCAAAACTGAAATGTACATTATCTTAACTGTCTCCATTAAGTTTGAGGGAGAAAAGAAATCTATCTAAAAGGATCAACCTTGATATTTATAACATTGCTCTTCCTTGATTTAATTGAATTTTTTTTATTTTGATTTATAATTTTTTCTTATTTCATACTATTTTTATTTATTTTTTTTCACTTTATTTTATATTATTTTATTTTAATTTATTTTATTTTATTTTACTTTATTTTATATTATTTTATTTTAATTTATTTCATTTTATTTCATTTCATTTGTTAGGCATTCGCTCGATTCGAAACCGCGTTCTTATTCTTTTTTTTCGTCTTAGTTTATTTTATTTTTTTTTATTATCTATATTTTCATTATTGTATATATATTATTATTATTTATACAATTGTTTTTGTTATTGATATTAGAGAAAAATTACAAAGTTTACAAACAAATCAATAACAAAAACAGTTATATAAAGCAATATGAGCATGTCTCGCAAATTAAAATACAGATATTGATATAATAGTGAACAGCGGAAGTACTGCTTATAAAAGCTTTGCAATTAAAGCTTACGGCTTCTTCTCGAACACAAGCGAGATTTTCGAGACTCGAGAATTCGAGAACTAGACTTCTCGCAAGAATCTCGTGTCTCGAAGTACTCGTAAGTCTCGCGAGCTTCTCGACTTTCAATTCAGTCGCTGCATTAGCAGTTAGCTCTACAAAAACAGCCAATGAATCGATAAAATTGAATGTCGAGAAGCTCGCGAGCCTTACGCGTAATTAGAGATTCGAGAATCTCGCGAGAAAGCGAGACTCGCGAGAAATCTCTTCTCGAACAAGTTCGAGAAATCGTAAACTCTATGTACTATAAATCCAAAGATACTAAGCTCTTGATAGCGCGACTATAAGTATACAATTACGCTTCAAATAATAAATAGCAAATATGGTTTTTTAGTATTTACAATCAACTTAGATATTTTATGTTGATAGCACCGTAGCACAGAGGTTCGTGCCGCTATTAAGCACAACTCCTTTTGTAGCGAGTTATTAAACAACTGCAGCGAGTCTTCAATAATTGCCGCTAGATGGTTCTAACATGCCAACCTAATACAAACGCACGCAAGTCATTTTCTGTCAAAAATGTCTCATACACATACAACTTGTATGAGAGCAACCCAAATTGAATTTGCTGCGTGAAAACCTAACTCGATTTCCAATTTTTGTTCTGCGTGATATTTAGATTTGACGTTTGCACACATGCTTTACATTGTCGCAACGCATGCTTATTTGGGTTAGGGCAAAAAACGCCGGTTGTTTGTGTGCGCTAAAAAAACGCAGTGCGGTTTTATTAGGTTGGCATGTAACTCTCCTTTGCACGCTCAGTCTAGAGAGTTACATACAAGTGAAGCTAATATTAGCGTGTTAAAAACATACAGAATTAGTATGTACTTAATGGTGTATAGAGGAACAGCAACAAAAAAGGAAACACTTATAAATCGGACACATAAGCAGTTTTTCATATAGATGAGTTTAACACATGCTTATGCATTATGAGTAGATTGCACGTATTTTTATGGAGAATGGTAGAATGAGCGACACTGGCGCCATCTGATATTGCAAAGTAGCCAACTCCCCAATTTTGTTCCAAGCAAATCATAAGAAGGAGAATTTGACATTTGCTTTGGCTAAGGGTGTTCGCACACTTTGCAAGTGAAATTATTTTTCCCACTGGTTGGTAAATTTTGTAACATTTTTCACAATTAGAAACTGCAATATAACAATCGAATACAACACAAAATATGTTAGCAAGTATTTTTGTTGTATAGGGAGAGTGTTTACAACAGTGCTTCGCGAAATTTTGTTTTTGAATGGGCAAGGCGTAATAAACTTCAATTGCCAAGTCTGAAGTTCCTTCATATTTACAAACGCAACATCTTGGTTGATTGTGGCGATGTTATTGGAATGCATAAGCCTGTGTTAAACGCATCTATATGAAACATGTCATTGTGTCACCGGCCTTAGAGACCAATAGCAAAGCGAGAAGCACGGCATTCATATGGCTGAGTGGATAAAGGGGTTTGCCTTTACGCTAGTATAAAGTATAATAGCCGTGTTTTTTAACACGCGTATATCCGTTTACGCTTAAACTTTATATGGACTGCTAAGCGACAAATTTTAAATACACCTCTGAAATTGCTGCGCATAAATTTTGTCCTACTAAATTTCAATACGCATTATACTCAGATGTAACTTAAATATGTGTCTTTGTTTCACCCTCTACACTAATTCTATGTATTCTATGTGTGTCCACAATTCATCGCAACTGATTCAGCTATATGTTATACCATATGGCCATCAGAGCGTTGTGTCTCCACTTTTCGGTACACCCTGTTGCTGTAGCTAGTTGTTTAACCACAGCCGCTAGATGGGTCTTCTAAGCATTATCTAAGCGAGGATAGGCGTTTTTTTCACGCGCAAACGAAACAAAAAACACGGCTAATAGCTCCGACACATAAGCAGTTTTTCATATAGATGAGTTTAACACATGCTTATGCATTATGAGTAGATTGCACGTATTTTTATGGAGAATGGTAGAATGAGCGACACTGGCGCCATCTGATATTGAAAAGTAGCAAACTCCCCAATTTTGTTCCAAGCAAATCATAAGAAGGAGAATTTGACATTTGCTTTGGCTAAGGGTGTTGGCAAGCTTTGCAAGTGAAATTATTTTTCCCACTGGTTGGTAAATTTTCTAACATTTTCACAATTAAAAACTGCAATATAACAATCGAATACGACACAAAATAATTTAGCAAGTATTTTGGGTGTATAGGGAGAATGTTTATAACAGTGCTACGCGAAGTTTTGTATGTGTGTGGACAAGGCGTAATAAACTTCAATTGCCAAGTCTAAAGTTCCTTCTTATTTACAAACACAACATCTTGGTTGATTGTGGCGATGCCATTGGAATGCATAAGCTTGTGTTAAACGCATCTATATGAAAAATGTCATTGTGTCACGGCCTTAAATGTTGGAGATTTCAATACTCAATACTCAGCTCCCGAGAAGCTAGATGATGAAGAAGTGAAACATGTCCTAGTAACCATCGCCGTTTGTAAACTTTGTATTTTTTAATTTTATTTTATTTTAGTTTATTTAATTAATTTTATTTTGTTTTGTTTTAATTTATTTAATTTCATTTAATTTGTATTTACTTTCTAGAACCGAATGATGAGCGCACTAACCCGCCACTTCCCGATTGGAACTGGTTTTCCCTGCGCCACTCGTGGGGTCTACTTTATTTACTTGCTGGGGGTTTTGCTTTATCAGAAGGCGCAGATAAGTCACACTTTGCTGCTTATATGGGTAAAGCGCTATCTGCATTGGGCGTACTTCCGAATTGGGCATTGCAATTGATCTGCATTATTATTGCTATAATAGCGACCGCATTCACATCCAATGTAGCCATGTGTAACATTCTTATGCCAATTCTTATAAACTTAGTAAGTTTGTTTTTAACTCAACAATTTTTATTTTTATAGACACTTAACGTATGAAGGCAAAAATAATTTTATGTTTGCAGGCGATAGAAGTTAAGGTCAATCCAACTTATATTTGTCTGCCAGCGGCATTATGTCTTAGCATGGCTTTCCATTTACCAGTGAGCACACCGCCAAATGCCATTGTAGCTTCTTATGGTAATATTTCCACAAAAGACATGGTAAGATATTTATTTTTATGTAAGTGCATATTGAAACGAAAGCAGCCAAATGGGATTATCGTCAATGAAATGCATATTAAAGGTTTGAACTCACAGCAGACCCGACAGACGTCTGGCAAAAATTTGATTTGCCTTATTACGCGTTGGCGATTAACCTGACGTCAGAAACCCAGGTCATTCGACTAATTAATTCGTTGATGACTATCGTCTTCAGCAGAGGTGACAGCAATAATTTAGATGGGCTGATGTATTAGTTGCAGCTGAGTTTGACTGTTCCCGTGCGGGAACACTTCGTATACAGGACGTATTTGCATATGCCGTGGTTGTATCTCGAAACCTACGACTTTTAGCTGTGACTTGCCGTTCTTGCCCGACCATGAATTAATCAGCTTTAGCATCCTCCAAAAGTGGGTTGACCGTGGTTCATGGCCAGCATCCATATCATTGGTGATGTTTATGTTTGAGTTGAGCATATCCACCGTTTCTCGTTTCGAGACATGGTTGAAAGCCGCGGAAATGTCCAGGGAAACACCTAAGGCATACTTTTTGTATTCCAAGGCATTCGATTCTATGTTCATGATCACCCTGCAGTATCTACCGGCTGAAAAGAATAAGGTTTCATTCATATTTGATTCAAAATATTACAAATAAGTCTTTTGAGATTACTCACTTTCGGAATGAACGCTCTTCTAGACTTTATCCAAGAAATCCAGACGTCATTCAGTTCAATTCAAACCCCAAAGAATATTCTAAGCCATATTAAAATTACGTTAACTGTGATTTACGATATATCAGGGAATATCCCATAAAGATTCGGCAAACTTTTTTATCGCATATTAATTGTTGGTATTTTGTAGCGATCCTGGTGCTCTTCGCTCAGTATTTGACATTTATTCGCTGTTTCCAGATCTTCCACATCATCTCCCGGTGGGAGAGACTCTTAACTACTACGTGATCATTCCCCCTTATCCTTCTTTATGAGCCTCCAGCCAATACCTACGCTTAATAGTACTTTATACAATCTCGCCGTTTCGTTTTAGTATTCTATATCCGCACAGCAATTTTTCCATAAAACTTTTCACCCTGCCGATTTAACATTTATAAAACCAAGTAAGGAAGTCTAAGTTCGGTTGCAACCATACATTACATACTCAGCTGTACACTTGAAATGCTGTTGTTGTTTGTTTTGTGTGCTTAATATTATTACATTCAAGGATGCGCAATAATACGTATACATATGGTTCTATTCTGAACTAGTTTTCGTTTAAAAGAAGCAAAAAGGATACAGAGGCTAACACCAATGACCTTGAGCGGGTAATAATTCAGTGCTCCTTCAGATATGGGGATTTTCCTTCTGTTTATTTTAAAATAAAGATATAACTGAACAATAAACATAAACACACAAGGGCAGGGTTATTAAAGCAATTTTCCAACTTTTACTAGAAATAGCTTATTACCTGAATCTACGCACTTTTACAAAATATTTTATATAAAAGGAGGCGATTTAACCGATTTAGTCCATTTTTACTAAAGAAAGAAAAAGACTAGTAAAATCAACCGAAATACGCGTCCATTCAACCGAAATTTCTGTCAAATTTTATCCATCGCAACAAGATGTTAAATCAACTGCGCACAAATCGTTGATTCCTAATTGACCGTTTTAGTAGTCAAATGAACAAAAAAAGTTGTTGCGACAGCTTTGTATGAAAGTACCTATGTTGCCATCTCCATACATACATAAATATGTGAATACGTAAATACGCATGCTTGCGACATATACATACATATGTACGCACTTACTAGACAAACAAAAAATTTAAAGCGCGATAACCTCCGAAGAGATCTAAGGCCGAGCTTCTCTTCCAATTTGCGTCGTGCTCCTTTTTAATTTTTCCTACGAATGGTAGATCCCCTTGTTTTATGCCGACTCCAAATGACATCTGCGAGGCAGATGAGATTTCACCGAGAGCTTTTCATGGCAGAAATACACTCGGAGTGCTTGCCAAACACTGTCGAGGAGCGACTCCGCTTAGAAAAAGTTTCTTCTATTTGAAAAACCTTATTTCTAAAATTTTGATGTTGCTTTTCCCGGGGTGTGAACCCAGGGCATTCGGTGTGGTAGGCGGAGCACGCTACCATCACACCACGGTGGCACTTACTAACCGAACTTCAATTGGGCGCAGATCATATATGCTGGCACACATTAAACATTATACACTTTAATATTTTGTTTTATTAAACACACTTTCACCAAATTTTATATTTTATAATATATTTAATTCATAGTTTTGAACTTTGGTTTACAAATAGAAATGAAAATAGTTGTCACAAAACTGTTTCTCAATTCTTTCAGTTGCCGTCCAGATCATTCTCAATTTCTCCTCTCGCATATAGTTGCCATACTTGGTTGTTTCGAACAAAACTTTTAGTATAATTGTTTGACATAACATTTTAAATAGAGAACTTGTAAGTTATAGAAAAGTAAAGAATCAAATCGCAGGAAGGTAATTTACCACTGGAGTAACTTTACATGAAATTCGGCAAGTTTAATATTCGTAACACGCTAAGTTGAAACGATTCCAAACAACTCAACTTTTATGTTGTCGGAAACATCAATATTAAAAAAGGATGTTTTTATTATCTTATTAGATACGTTCGCGTGAGTGAAAATTCGTAAAAACTTGAACAAAATGGTACTAACTTTGTATAAATCCTGTTCGTTCAAACAAAACTTTTGCAACAAGAGGGCGCAATTTTGCATTTCGCTTGGAGGAGAAGTTCAAAATTGTACCCGATCAATAGGTGTCCCGATATCTCATAATTTTTTGCACAGTAAATTTAAAAAAAGGGTTTTTCGTTTTGTATTGATAACTGAAAAACTAGTTTTTTTTGTTTTCCCATTTTGTGGGTTTTCGATTTGGTGGTTTTCTTATTTTGGTGTTTTTTAGTAGAGAGCGCAGTGAGCGTAAAATTCTCTTTGAAATTTGCTCATGTATTGACTGTTGATCGCTGTTGAAATGACCAGTGAGATCAGTTGTGTTAACAAAAAAATCAGTTAGATTGATTAGGAATCTGTCAATTTTACAGAATTTTGATAACTTAAGAGCGACAATTTCTCTTCTGTTGAAATTACTAAACTACTTTGTTCGCTTGACAAAGAAGTCGGTCGAATTAACCGTAATTCAATCAATTTCACCGAATCTCCGTTAAGTCAAGAACAACAGGACAGATTTGTTGATTTTACTAGCACCATTTCTTTCAGTGTATTTCCTGTTAAACACCAAATTTTTCGTCGAGTTATAGCTTCAGAAACGTTTCGAAATGCATTATAAGAGAGGGCAGTGCTACGCCCATTTTTCAAGATTTGAATCTTTTCCCATTTCTTTTTATAATGGCACAAAATACTATTTTTACTAGAAATATTTCCTGCTATAAGGCAAATATGTGTACCCAATTTTGTTACGATATGTAATTTTTTCTTCGAGTTATGGCTCCCGAAATATTGAAAATTGCTTGCTATAGGGAAAATTTGTGTACCCAATTTTATTACGATCCGTCAATTTTTCTTCCACTTATGGCTACCGAAACATAGAAAATTGTTTAGTCATAAAAGGGGCGGTGCCACCCATGAACCAATAAAGAGATCTCGCATTAAAAAATGAGAGAGAAAAAAATCATAGTTAGCTGTGAAATAAATTTTCTCGGCGTGACGTCACGCTTTTGGCAACATGTTTCATTGCTGACGCAGTGTTCAGTGTTGTTCCCATCGGAGTTTTTTACTCTGCTCTTACCTCCTACTACATTTTTTATCTCTAAGGTAAGGTTTATTTGGGTCGAGTTGAAAAGTTAATAGTAATACTACCTAATATCTTTTGGTTGAAGTTTTCATTGTATATGTATGAAAAGTGACGATTGGATGAAATGACGTGAATTCATTGTTCGTTTGTTCACATTTTAATCACAGTTTTTGTACTTTTTTCGTACGGAATGAGAATAGAAGGAGTAAAATGTAAAATGTAAAAAATGTGTTCGGGCGCGATCTGTAAATCCTACCAAAATTCAACAAACAGCACTTCTTGAAGTTTTATATAAAAAAGAAGTGCATTGAGTCAACATCAAGACAGGTATGATGAGTGACTTCTAGAGTAAGAATTTTGTTCGTCGAGAGAGGACTTTACTTTTCAATTGCTTAAAGAAGCACTTGTCGACAAAAGTTATTCTCCGTTTGATTTCTAAGCCGACATTGTTTTTGCTTTTAATGCTGCTTATCAAACAGACGAAATCCTTCACAATCTCGAATTTATATCCGCGACGTGGATACAAAGGCCACGATGACAGCAAATACCTCATATTTTCCACATTTACTGCAAGACCCATTTTTTTTTGGTTCTTTATCTTATACCAACTCTTCGCTCCCATGTTTGAACAGTCCGGCGGGTATCCCGTCATTACTTGGCACCTTGTGATTTTTTAGCCGTGATATTGCCATTCTCACTTCGCCATAGTTGGATGCCGGAGCATATTTTTCATCATCGGCGATCGGGATATCGGGTTCGTCTTCTCCCACACTCTGTACGTCAGTTACCCAGCCCTAAACCTTTTGTCATTAAAGGAGCCTAAAATATGTATGGTAAACCGAAAATAATAATAATAACATTTTTCGCGATAAATATCCGAGGAGATAGAGCCTACTTTTGTTTCAGAATGTGGTGTGCTAACGGGATCATTAATTGGTCATCCTACACGTTTTAGGCCAAGAAAGTGTTCCTATCGGAACCCGCCTATGGAAGCAGAGGTAGAGGGCGGCCTCCACTCCGTTGGAAGGACCAGGTGGAAAACGATTTAAACTCCCTTGGTGTGACCAATTGGCGCCGGTTGGCGGAGCGAAGGAGCGACTGGCGCGCCTTGTTGGACGGCCATAACCGTTTAGACGGTTAAGCGCCAATTAAACAACAACAACAAACACGTTTTAGGCCGACTCCATGTGCATCTGATAAGGCAGATAACTTTTTTGCTGAGAAACATTTCATGGCAAAAACACAATTGAAGGGTTTGCCAAGCCACCAAATCAATTTGATATTAGTTGTTAGCCCGTTTTCAAAAAGGAAGAAAAATTATACTCCAGAAATTTAATTTTTACTCCGGCATAGTCGTTTACGCAGGTAATAGTTTTAAATACTCCGAACACTGGTAGCGAAATATGAGAGAAATGTAATAAATCGAAAAATTTCAAAAGCGCTACGTCATCAAACTTTTTTCTCATATTAAATTACAAATACAACAATTACTGAATGCGGGATGTTGGCTCATTTGTTTATGGGTGCCACCCCCATTTTTTAGAATTTGAAGTTTGTCCTATTTATTGTTATAAATCCACTTGGGAAATGAAATACCATTGATATAAAGCTCTTTTTGCAAAGATATAGCTTATTTTATTCGTCCACGACCCTTTTAAAAATCTTTTATATAAAAGTGAGCGTGGTCCTTAACCCATTTCGTTAATTTTTCTTCAAAGCATTCCTTATAGTAAGGGCAACCTCTCTGCCGAGTTTTGTTACGATAGGTTTAACGATTTTTGATTTATGACTAATAATATTTGTAAATTTGATTTTATCACAAGTGTGCGGTGCCACGCCCATTTTAAAATTTATTTTAATTTTCATCAAAAGGCTCAATATCAGACCACACGTCAAATTTCAACATTCTAAGTGTGTTATTTACTAAATAAACAGGTTTTTTGTGTTTTCCAAAATGGTATATATATAAAAAGTGGGCGTGGTTATCATCAGATTTCGCTCATTACCAATCTATTCTGGATCCAGATAAGCTCTTGTACCAAATTTGGTAAAGATATCTCAATATTTACTCAAGTTATCGTGTTAACGGACAGACGGACGGACGGACGGACATGGCTCAATCAAATTTTTTTTCGATACTGATGATTTTGATAAATAGAAGTCTATATCTATCTCGATTTCTTTACACTTGTACAACCAACCGTTATCCAATCAAAGTTATAATACCCTGTGTACAAGTACAGCTGGGTATAAAAAATGTAAGGCGCGATAACCTCGAAGAGATTTTAGCCCAAGCAGTTTGCATCGTGCTCCTTTTTAGTATTTCCCACAAATTGGCGGGACGGGACCTACTTGGTTTATTTTCCGAACGGCATCTGCAAGGCAGATGAGTTTTCACTGAGAAGCTTTTCATGGCAGAAATACACTCAGAGTGCTTGCCAAACAATGCCGAGGAGCGACCCCGCTTAGAAAAATTTTCTTCTAATTGAAAAAACTTGTTTCTAAAATTTTGATGTTACTTTTCCCGGGCGTGAAGCCAGGATCTTCGGTGTGATAGGCGGAGCACGCTACCATCACACCACGGCGGCCGCTTTATAGATCCTTAAAAATCTGTATCAGCGTATTTGATACATTTTTGGAATTTGAACCAGTCCATTGTCTTGCGGCTTCAACATATTTACCCCTTCTCAACCCACTTTTGGCGCATGCTAAAGCTGATTAATTCATCGTCTGGCAAGAACGGCAAGTTACAGGTAAAGGTCGTATGTTTCGACATACAACCACGGCATATGCAAATACGTCCTGTATATGAAGTTTTCCTGCAACACATAAACCATTTTTTCTCCTATAATATGAAATCCGCCCTCCAACATCAACCTGATGAACGGTTTAAATTTGTTGAAGCTGCTGGTTTCCTTGGATTGCTTTGGGAGGATTTTTGTTGAAAGTTATTGAGTGGTTTCGCCTTTTAGATGGAGTGAAGCATTGTTACTACAAGTTTACCATTTCCAGCTGTAAGTAAGTGAGCATCATATGGACGACAATACTGGCTTATAAATGTGAAAACGTTAGTTTGAATTAAAGTGTATTAATTGTAAATAAAATAAGTCAATACGCTATATACAGACATCAATATAGTCCAGCGAATTAAAACGCAGCGGCTGCGCTGGCTAGGACATGTTATGCGAATGAAAGATGACGCTCCGGCCAAGAAAGTGTTTCTATCGGAACCCGCCTATGGAAGCAGTGGTAGAGGGCGGCCCCCACGCCGTTTGAAGGACCAGGTGGAAAATAATTTAAACTCCCTTGGTGTGACCGATTGGCGCCGGTTGGCAGAGAGAAGGAGCCGCTGGCGCGCCTTGTTGGACGGCCATAACCGTTTAAACGGTTAAGCGCGAATTAAGTAAGTAAAATAAGTCCATTGTCACTTCGATTTGAAAAGTAATTTGTACATGGAAGCGTCACAAGTAAATGCGAAGACGTCGTTTAGTCGGCGTGATATTAATGTCTGAAGTGGCTTAGATAGAGCAACAGAGGGGTCCGTTTAGGATGAGCTCATTTACTGCTTGGTTAAGGTCAGGAGTTTAACGATGGGAAAAGTCAGCGAACCATTTAAACGACTTACTTTTGATGTGTAGCAATGGTCAATGCCATTCGAAAATCGAGTCGGCGGTAGTGACGCTTAAAATGGCAAAACGGAAAAGCTGTATTTAACAGCGTTAATGCCATCGAGACTTTTTAAAGAAAAGTGAAAACATAGATGCGGGGAAACGTTACCATTACACCGATAAACGGGCGGCATGTTGTGGAGCAACAGCTGCAATATTTAAATTATTTAGTGGATAGAGCGAAGAGATCAGCAACTGAAGGAGAGAGACTACGCGGGAGCATTCCAACATGCAACATATTCACCTCAATTGTTATTATCCTTACAGGATATGTCCATGGCCTCATATGTATGCTTATCTTTTTTTAACTTTTTATGTTCTCAATTAAAAATTACGCTTTTGGAATTTCATTTAACGTTTTCTCATTTGCAAATGACTATTCTCATATCGAAGTGTTGCTTTCGCATTTGCAACTAGAAATGGTGTAGTGGCAGCCAGGAGTTCGGGTTTTAGATTTAACAACAAACAAATTTCGAGTGAATAAACTTTCTTTGACTCCACAAAAATTATATAAATAGTTACCTATGCATCAAACAACGCGCGAGTTTGTGCCGATAATATGATCAAGATTGTCTGATTTCGCTTACAGTTTTTTGAACTTGAATTTATATTTGGCTTTGTTGTTCTTTTTTTTACAGGCTACTGGTGGGATTATACCATCTACAGTTGTAATAATTTCATTTTTTGTCTTTATCCAATCATGGGGACTTCTTATATATCCTGACTTGAATAAATTCCCTGCGTGGGCAGGGGAAGGCGCACGATCTGAATAATTAGATCGTACCAATTCGGATATCTTCCTGCTTAACTTCGTTCTTTTTTCTTTGGTGTTAAATGTTGATAACACATATTATTTACTACTTTTTCCAATTAATCAATATATGCTCCTTTTTGCATTTTTATTAAATAAAATCAAAACTCTTTTGCAACCAAAAATGCTTAAACATCACTATTTAGTAGCCAGAAAATGTCCTATATCATTCAGTCTCTCCGTTAATTACGTACATATCTACAATTGAGAAATTTTCGGTTAAGCGAAGAAAACTTACTAAGCAATTAATTTCGTATTGCATACAAAAAATTTAGATACGTTGTGAATGAACAACCTTGAAAGCATGACAGTAATTTATTTTGACAAATTGACATCACCTCGCCTTTATGATGTCTTATGAGGCGTTTCATCTAAAAACTGAAGAAGCGTATTTATATGGTTAACGAATTAAATGGACAATATGTCAGTATAAATATCTATTATTTTTCTCATTTCAACATAATTTATTTGATACTACAATTAGAGAGTTGGAATTTCATAAATTTCCATTAGGGAGATATATTTACGAAATTTTTTTATACTGGCTTATCTAGACCCAGAATAGATTGGTGTTGAAAACGAGCCGAATCCAGCGATAAAAAGTCCACTTTTCGATATTTCGATATCGATTTGATAATTCATTACCAAAGATGGATAAAGTAATGAAACTTGAAAAGTGGATTAACTTTAACACAAAATATGTAGATTTTTAGCAAAATTTTGTAAAATGGGAGTAGCAGCAACAACATTTAGCTCTTCACAAAACTTTTAGTAGCATCAAAGTCGGAAAAACCGACAAAATCTAACCAGATTTGGTAAGAACATTGTTTCTCTGACAGTAACTGCTGCTTATGGAATTTACATTATTTTTATACTCAGCGTGCTTTGCACACAGAGTATATTAACTTTGATTGGATAACGGTTTGTTGTAAAGGTATAAAGGAAACGAGATAGATATAGACTTCCATATATCAAAATCATCAGTATCAAAAAAAAATTTGATTGAGCCATTTCCGTCCGTCCGTTAGCACGATAACTTGAGTAAATATTGCGATATTTTCACCAAATTTGGTACCCTAGCTTATCTGGACCCAGAATAAATTGGTATTGAAAATGAGTGAAATCGGATGATAACCACGCCCACTTTTATATATATATAAAATTTTGGAAAACACAAAAAACCTGATAATTTAGTAAATAATACACCTAGAATGTTGAAAATTGACGTGTGGACTGATATTGAGACTCTTGATACAAAAAATGTGCGTGGCACCGCCCACTTATGATGAAATTAATTTTACAAATATTATTAATCATAAATCAAAAACCGTTAAACCTATCTTAACAAAATTCGGCAGTGAGGTTACCTTTACTATTAGGAATGCTTTGAAGAAAACTTAACGAAATCGGTTAAGTACCACGCCCACTTTTGTATAAAAGATTTTTAGAAGGGTCGTGGACGAATAAAATAAGCTATATCTTTGCAAAAAAAATGGGCGTGGCACCTCCCCTTTTATGACTAAGTAATTTTCTATATTTCGGGTGCAATAACTCGAAGAAAAATTAACGGATCGTAATAAAATTGGGTACACACATTTTCCCAATAGCAGGAAGTATTTCTAGGAAAAATGGATGAGATCGGTTAAAGGCCACGCCCACTTTTATATAAAAGATTTTTAAAAGGGTCGTAGACGAAAATAATAAGCTATATCTTAGCGAAAAAGAGCTTTGTGTCAATAGAATTTTACTTTCTAAATTGAATTATAACATTAAATTAGAAAACACTAAAATTTTTGAAAAAGGGTGTGGCACCGCCCCTTTTATGACTAAGCAATTTTCTATATTTTCGGAGCCATAACTCGAAGAAAAATTAACACATCGTAATGAAATTGTGTACACATATTTTCCTTATAGCAGAACATATTTCTAGTAAAAATGGACGGCATCGGTGAAAGACCACGGCAAATTAGATAGATATAAAACAAGTTTAAAAGGGTCGTAGACTAGAATAATAAGCTATAACTTAGCAAGAAATAGTTTTGAATCAATGGTATTTCACTTATCAAGTTTTACTATAAGAGGAAATGGGGAGAATTTTTTTTTTAAACGGGCGGTGCCACGTGTTATGTAGAAAAGTAATTTATCTGAAATGAAATGTACACTTGAAGCTCACGCTGAGTATGTAATGTTCGGTTACACCCGTACTTAGACACCTTTACTTGTTTTTTTTTTTTTGTTCAAAAATGGAATTGATTCCGTTCGGATATTCCTCTTCGGAGGTTTCACTTTTTGTCGTGGTAAACCCTGAATTTTAAATGCAATAACAAAACTGTTCAAATTTTATTTCAAATGTGCAAAACTATGCCGAAAATCGTTATAACCTTGCAAAATTAATTTTTCAATTTCACCACTCAGATATGAGATAATCTATTTCAGATAATTTATAAAGGCAGAAATTTTCTATAAGCATTTGGACGTTACAGCTTTTGACATCCTTACAACCTTGACTGCTAATGTTTTTCGAAAAACAAATTATGAAATCATAAAGATACCTAAAAATGCATTTTTTTTCAAGGTGAAGTTGTATGTAAAGCCAACGTAATGTTCTGTCTGATGCCGACTTCAGTTCTTTTATTGACAAAGGCCTAAAAGTATATTTTATATTTATTATGATTTTTTATAGAATGAAAATTTTTGATATTTAAAAATTCAAAATAATGAAAATAAAATTATTGCTATTATTATTATTATTAAATTTTTCGAGCTCAAGGCCACGCATAAATAAAAACCAAATATTTTTTATCTTTCAATAAATATACTTGTTTAATGTTAATCGATATTTCGACCTCAATCTGAGATCATCCTCAGGAACTCTTGGCTGTGCCTGATCGACCATTCGATTTATTGAAAGATATAAAATATTTGGTTTTTATTTATGCGTGGCCTTGAGCTCGAAAAATTTAATAATTTAAATATTGAAGGCCGAAAAACAACAAATAAAAATATTATTATTATTTATTTATTTATTACGGCCAGAAGCCTCATTCGTAAATTAGAATATATTACAGCTTTATATCTTATACCTAAGAATTTACAATATTCATACAATTTTGTTTTAAATACTGTTATTCGGTTCCAAGTTTTTATATCAATAGGCAGATCATTTTAACTTTTCAGACCCTTGTAGAAAATGTTCTGTTGATCAATTTCAGTTCTAAAAAACGGCAATTTGAAATTATGTTTGTTCCTCGTATTTATGTTGTAAGTTTGCTCAACTAATGCTATATTTTTATTTAGATTCTCAGGTACATTTCCATGTTTGATATTAAATATGAAGTTCATGGAGTGGAAAAAAATCTTTTGTATCACACTTAACCAGTCTAAAGTCTTCTACATGTCAGCCGTTCGTGTATCTCTAGGTTTCTGAAGAATAAATCACATGCATCTTTTTGAAGCTTTTGGAGCTTGTCTACTTCTTTATCCGATATTATGAATAGAATGGACGGGCAGTACACGAAGGGCGGTTCTATAATTGTTTTATATAAAATTATTTTGTACTTTTTTTGCTTCAATTTAGTTGTTCTCTGCATGACTCCTATTTTATTAGCCACTTTTTTAATTGTATAATTTATATGATCTTCAAATTTGAGTTTATTATCCATTATTATTCCTAAGTATTTTATACTGTTAACTCTATGTATGATTTCATCATTTATTTTTAGCTTGGCTATATCATCTTCATTGACATTCCTCCTTGTTATTATCGTATATTTAGTTTTATTAATATTTAGTTTTAGTCTATGACCACACAACCATTTATACAAGTTATTTAGTTCATGTTGCATTTTGGCCAGTGCAGTATTAATATTATTTTCACTTATCATAATTAATGCATCATCCGCACAAAGTCTAATTCCACAACCTTTGATAGCATTGACTATGTCATTTATGTATATAAGAAATAATATAGGTGCCAATACTGAGCCTTGAGGTAACCCTATGTGTACCTCTAATTCATCCGACGTCACAGCATTTATAACTGTTTTCTGCATTCTCTGCTTCAAATATTTGCGGAACCATTTAAGTTCAATATCAGTTATGTCAATCTGCTGCATTTTTTTTATTAATAGCTCTCTATCCACCGTTTCAAAAGCTCTTTTGAGGTCAAGGAAAACTGAAACCACTACTTTTTTGTTGTTTAGCTCTTCTTTCCAATCAGATATCACGAAGTTCAGCGCTGTCTGCCAGAAATGTTTTTTCCTAAATCCTGACTGTTGCTAGACTAGTATATTATTTACTTCAAGATGATTCACCAACTGTTTTTTAACAACGACGTCGAGAATTTTAGCATCACTTGGCAGGGTATTTATGGGTCTAAGTTCTTCAGGTTGCATTGTCTTTTTAACTTTTTCCACAGGTATTATTGTTGAAGTTTTCCACATTTCAGGTACCACACCATCTTCTAAGCTGTTATTGATTATTTGAGCATAGAAATATCCGATATACGATATACAATCTTTTAGTACACCCTCGGATAGAAGTTTTCTTCCACCTATTTTATATTTAAAGTCTTTTAGGATATTAATAACATCATCGGTTGTAATGTTAGCAAACTTTAATTTTGAATGGATTTGTGCTACTCTAGTGCTACTTGACAGGTTTCTATGTTATTATTAATTTCAATCACATTGTTTACAAAAAATCTATATAGACCATTTGCTAGATCGGTTTCGTTTTCAACCAGTATGCCATCCAGTATCACCATTTTTATCCCTTCGTTATCTTTAGTTAGGTTAACCGTTTGTTTGAGACATTTCTTTAGCATTATTTTCATTCAAAATGATTTTATTCTCCATGTACTTTATTTTTTTTAATTTACAAAATTTTTGAATGACCTATTTATATTCTTATATTCATCCCACTCACTTCTTTCTCGTAGGTTAAACTTTCCATAGCCTGAATCATTATATTATTAATTAATTCAACTTTTACATCAATTGAGAAATTTATAGTAAATTTGAAGTTAAATGATCTAAGGATGCTTAGTAATATATCACTATTATATTTATCCCAAGCTATGATTTTCTCGATCAGTCTTATCTTGTATACTTTGGACGTTTTAATATTAAATTTTATAGTTTCATGATCAGATATTTTGTATTCCTGCAAATTATTACAGTGAATTTCACCCGAGTTTGAAAACAATAAATCAATTTTCTATTCATTTGTATCTGTGATTTGCGTATTAAATTCTATTTTTTGGCTCATACCCATCACAGCAAATATCTCATTTAATTTAGTACTTTATGTTGAAATGCAGTTCATGTTAATATTAAAATCACCGACTACTCTATTGTGGTTACTTTTTTCATATATATCAATTAGAATTTCATTTAGGTATTCTACAAAAGCTGCGAGTGGTACAGAACTCCAATCTGCCACTTACATTTTATCAACCTTTTTCAACTTTATTACAATGCACTATACGTTTTCATTTATGTTATCATTGTTGATGTCTTTGTGAATCTTTTTTGGTACCTTGATACCCTACGTTGCATAATATTAGCATGGTTCAGGTGAGCCAGTGGTCTTATTGTTAGTTGCTAATATCCTAGCCTTTGTTTTTTTACGTTTAAGTGTTTTAAGTAGGCAGGGCAATATTTGCTATTGCACGGGTGATTGGTATCAAGCCCTAGATTTAATTTGTCATTAGCTCTAATACAATTTATGCACATGTTTTTAGGTGGTTCATTGCACTCCATGGGTTTATGTTTACCCAAGCATTTGCTACAAACATCTTAATTTTTGCATTCACTAGCTTTGTGGTTGTGTCCTTTACATTTAAAACACACACCATGGTATACTTTGCACATTTCCCATCATATGTTCAGTTTATCTAATTTTAACGCTTCAGTAAATATTTCCACATCCACCTCAACTATTGCATTATAATAATTTTTGTGACTAATTTTAACATTATATTGCTTAATAATTTTTACTTCACCCTGTTCAAAGCATTTATTTTGTTTTCGTAGACATTCAGTTAATTCATCACCATTATTTTCAAATTGCATACCTGTTATAAATAGTATTGGTTTATATTCACGAGGTATCTTTATCTCATATTCATTACTAATTTCTTTGTCCATTATTTCTTTTATTTTGTCTCTTTCATTTTCATCAACGCTATCGATCACCACAATACCACGTTTGTTTTTTGATTTAAAAATAATAGAAGCACGTTTCTTTAATTCAGGTACTGTAGTATCTTTGCTTCTGTTTTCACCTTTTTTGTTATTCTAGCCTGTTCTGAATTCCGATTCCGATCAATTTTTTCGGAATCGAAATGGATTGGTGTTCTCAATTTCGATTCCGACCAAAAATTATCGGTTTGAAAAGTATTGCCTCTGAGCAGTCGGAATGAAAATTAATTGGCAGATTATACACAAATGTTGCGATATTTGTCTTTCAAATAATTTTTTTAAATTCTTCATTTTATTTGGAAGAGTTGTGTGTATTTTTTTGTTTAAATTTGAGTTAAATTGGCATAATAAATCTTTCTTTAAAAACTTCTATCAAGAAATATATTAGGCAAACTAATCGATGCTGATCGAAATGAAGTCGACCTGTTCTGAATTCCGATCCAGAGCATTTTTACGATTCGCACGCACAATAGCACGTCTTCTTGCGTCTGCGCATCAAAAACCATATATGCAGGCATTTTTTTAATTAAAATAAAATTTTATGATACTTAAACCAAAACACATAAGCAAAAACAGCTGATTAAACTGGTTACCGAATCGGAATGAAAACGATTCGAAATCGACTTCGAATCGATTTTTTACAATCGGAATTGAGAACACCAAATAGAAATCGAGTCGAAATCAATGTCGTTTTACTTTTCATTCCGAGTCGGAATTCAGAACAGGCCTGATTATTTTTCATTACTTCTGCGTATGACAGCCCTTTTTAATTGTTTTTACTACTAATTTTCTTTATTTCGCTACATACCTTTTCATTGTCTTTACCAATTATTTCAGTTTTATTTTTCACTTCTTCCATCATTTCATATAAGCTTTTTATCTCACCATTTTTTTTTAAAAAAGCTTTTGCGATATTTCCATAGTTGCTACTCTTTAAGTATATCGACCCTCTACAGCTTCCAATAAAGTTTTTTTTCATTTTGGCTTTTCTTCATCACCTCTTCAAACTCATATTTACGCCCCGATTCTGAGCGTTACCGGTAAAATAGTACCCAGAACATTATGTAACCCAATATCGTTACCAGTTCTTTTATCCGCGATTCTGGCCCAAGTCGTAACGCTGTCATCACCGAAAAACTCACCAGTGTCTGTGGAGAAATTTGAAAGGTAGTTTTCTTCGCTTGCACGGTTGCCACTTTGGTCCATTTAGATCAAAAATGGTCTTCGTCCGCTGGTCCCTTTTCTTCAATTTTGGTCCTTTTTAGGCAGTAGCCACGATTGGTACGTTTCTTTCTTTTTCACTCAGGTATAAATTCACAATATGCCCAAAAATTCGCCACACTTTCGTTAGCCCCCATATAATTTTGAATTTACTTCAATGGAACTCTCACCATAAAAAATTGCTCAGTCCATAAAATGTACCAGAACAATAATATTTCACCTAGTATATAATTTATGGCAGGCATTAAAAAGAAAAGTGTTGGCAAACACATTGTCGTTAAATGTTGATGAAGTAACCGACTAATCAAAAAAACTCTTGTTTCATAATAATATTAATAACAGCTAGATATTTCGATCGGCTATACAACAGTATGTAAAATATATGAAAATAATAATTGCTTCTCGCCTAGCATAGCGAACACTCTGCCGTGAGCCTAATACTTTCAAAACTTATACAAAGAAATTCTATGCATTACTTCTCGTTTGGCACGTTGATAATTAAATATTTCTCACCCAGCTCAATGAGTTCAATGAATTCCAGGACTATTGTGGTGTTAAGCCACGCAAGGTAATTGAAAACTAAGTATCTTGGCACTAGAAATATTTTAACTCGAAGACAGAAGGAAGCAAATGCAAAAGAGATTTGATTTCGGAAGAAATGTTTTGTATAAAATTATTCCCGTAGGTGCTAGCAGACCCCCTGAGGCCTGGGATCAAAACTCACACTTACTGCATCTAGGATCTGATATGAAGTTGAAACGTTAAGGGAAAAAGTAAGCATCTATAAAAATAGCACTAACAAAATTGCTTAGTTTCATTTATGATTTACTGAGTTTTCCACATACATAGTTCGGCAACACCAGAACGCAAATTTTGAACCGTTTCTTAGTAAAACCCAATTGCACTATACATTTTATTTCATTGCAATCACCAACATAATGCTAGTACCAAGAGCTTTGTGACCAAAACTAGGTTCACAACGTTTGGTTGGTGAAAGACAAAGACTTGTCCTATGTCAAAATATAGTACCATTTTTGGTTGCATGCACATATATGTGTTCAGCTTGAATTAAAGGAAAGTCTTCACTATATTTTATATGGAACTAATAAAATAAAACAAAAATTTGGTCCTTTTTTTCGATGAATTTCGGTCGCAAATGAAAACATGGTGTGGTAACCGTGTTCACTTTACCGAAAATGTCTCACTTGTAGATACGAGGTTAACGAATAAACGGGACGAAGTGTATATGCATGATAAGTTTCTACATAGGTATATTGTAATTTATTCTGTGAAAGTACATAATGTAAACAAATATGCATAGCAAGAGGCAATACTTTTTTACTATTACCTCTACTTATTTGCGCTTACAATACTTTATTTTACAGTTTTGACTTTTCTAAACAACAGCTGTTGTGTTGTTATTTCGAAGTAACCACCTACTTTTGTGGGTAAAAAATTATCCGGCTACTTTCGCGGGTAGAATATCAAAAGGATGTAAAAGTTACCACATGATTTCGTTACCGTGGTGAAGAATGTTGTTACCACACTAGAATCGGGGCGTTATACTCATTTAATATTGTATTGTTTTTCTTCACACTCATTTGCATTTCTTGTAACACCAAGTCTACATTCTGAATATATGTAACACATTCATCACACATAAATCGTGCCATAGGTTTTTCCTCAAAAATTTTATAACTATATTTATCAATACCTGCACATGCAAGGCTTAAATGGTACACCCATACAATCGATTCTTCAATAAGAGGGTTTTCGTCATTTCTGCTCCATTTCTGCCTCATTTTAACAGCTAGCAAGCTTACGTATTGGGCATTGATTGTTGTCTGAAAAAATCAAGATCGGACTAAAAATCGATTTCGACAAAAATGATGAAAATCCTCTTACCTGTTGTTGTTGTTGTTGTTGTAGCGATAAGGTTGCTCCCCGAAGGCTTTGGGGAGTGTTATCGATGTGATGGTCCTTTGCCGGATACAAATCCGGTTACGCTCCGGTACCACAGCACCATTAAGGTGCTAGCCCGACCATCTCGGGAACGATTTATGTGGCCACATTAAACCTTCAGGCCATTCCCTCCCTCCCTACCCCCAATTTCCATTAGGAGCTTGGGGTCGCCAGAGCCTCGTCTGTTAGTGAAACAGGATTCGCCGCGGATAGGTGAGGTTGACAATTGGGTTTGGAGAAGCTATATATTGCGCTGGCAACCTAAAAGGTTGCGCTACACAGCCCTTTGAATCTGGTATTTTAGTCGCCTCTTACGACAGCCGGTTTATGGGATATAATTATAAATATGTCCGATCTTGATGATTTTTTCAGACAACAATCTATGCCCAATACGTAAGCTTGTGGTAAAATTTGATGTTGCTAGCTGTTAAAATGAGGCAGAAATGGGTCAGAAATGGCGAAAACCCTCTTATTGAACAATCGATTGTATGGGAGGTATATGCTATAGTGGTCCGATCGGGTCGTTTCCGACAAATGTCAAATCCCCCATCAAAATATGCCTGCTTACCAAATTTCATCAAGATATCTCAAAAATTGAGGGACTAGTTCGCGTTCAAACAAACGGACAGACGGACATGGCTAAATCAACTTAGCTCGTCCCCTGATCATTTTGGTATATTTATTGGTGGGTCTAACGGAAACATATACATAAAAATGATTTGGAGCCTTGAAAATGAAAAAAATCGATTTCGACCAAAACAAGTCCCAAAAACCAAAAAAAGAAATGTTTTTAACTGTTAATGCCAACGTTTTTATCGCATAATTTTAAGTGGGATAGGTACTATGAGACAAATTCGTTTTCATCGGCAACAATTTGCACGTTTCTGAAGAAACCCTTAAAAACAATGGCGAAAAAATAAATTTTTTCACCAAAACACTCCTCAAAACCCAAAAAATATATATTTTTTTTTTTCAAAAAACTGTTATCGCCAAAGTTTTTAGCGGACAATTTTGAGTCGGACCGGTATACATGAAAATTTTTAAATCAAATGAAAATTTTTTAAGTAGTTCATGAAAAAAACCTTAAAAATCAAAGAAAAAAAAAGTGAAAAAACTCAAATTTTGCAGGCTCGAAAATTATTTTTTTTGGGTATGCTTAGTGGAACTTTTTTTCCTGAGCCAAAACCTATCGAAAAATTGATGGCGCTATATGGGTTAACTTTCGTCCATGCAAATCAACCCAGCTTAGTACACATATGTGTTGAAAATAAGGTAAAACATGTAATTTTTCTTTGAAAAAAATTAATAGAATTGTGCCTCCACATCGTAGAAGTCTATATCATTTATGCCGTTTATGACGTTATACCGTTACGAAGTACCGCTAAGCAATAACATTAATATACCTTTAAAACGAATTTAGAAGCGAACCCTTTGTAACTTTTTACCCAGAATAATGTATGTATATATCCATCGTTTTCGAGTTAAAATATACTTTCCAAAATTTGTATGGAATTTACGATATTATTGCTGCCAAAACATTGTAGTGTAAGTAATATACCGGCGGGTTTAACGTCCAACATTTTATTTTATGTTTAATATTCAAGTCGAAATTGCACAATTTTATAGTTCTTCTGTGGCATCTTTTGAAAGGGATATATTTTGAAACAAAGCTTCATCAATAAAGTGATTTCGCAATAATTTTATGAGGTGTGGGATATCAGGAAACACAAAAACTAATTCGTAACATTTTTCAATCTGGTAGCGAGAATTTTATGAAATTGTCATTATTCCCGCAAAAGTCAAGGGGCTAACGACACATTAAGTGGAACTACCTCCATTTTTTTATCATGGTTGCAATAGCAAATATAAGCTGCGGATCGTGGAAAACTTTTTTTGTTTTTAAATTTTTTCTTCGCTTTGGATTGGCAGTTAGATAGATAGATAGACTGTGCCCTCAGCTATTTCACAGCACCTCGTCCAAGCCGGCATCTCTGATGAATCCTAGCAGTTCACCTGGCTTGAGGGATTTGATGTGAGAATGATTTTGCATGTGACTGTTTAGTCTACAGTGTCCTGTAAGAATAGCTGTTAGGATTCTTAGGTTATTTTTCGAGAGGCCTATTAATGCCCTATATCGAGTTGTGCTGTAACCCCCCAACAGTAACTTAGATTGTCTCAGGCCTGGCATATTGCGTCAGTGTCCTTCCCTCTTTTCCCTTTCTTCTACTAATAGATGCCCCCTAATTT